>NC_060123.1:181619185-181922069 GCF_021461395.2 Schistocerca americana
GAGGAGGGGCAGAGAGGGGAGGGAGGGAGGGAGAGAGAGGAGGGGCAGAGAGGCGGGAGGGAGAGGAGGGGCAGAGAGGGAGGGAGGGAGAGGAGGGGCAGAGAGGGAGGGAGGGAGAGGAGGGGGGCAGAGGAGGGTGGGAGGGAGAGGAGGGGCAGAGAGGGAGGGAGGGAGAGGAGGGGCAGAGAGGGAGGGAGGGTGAGGAGGGGCAGAGAGGGAGGGAGGGAGAGGAGTGGCAGAGAGGGAGGAGAGAGAGGTGGGGCAGAGAGGGAGGGAGGGAGGGAGGGAGAGGAGTGGCAGAGAGGGAGGGAGGGAGGGAGAGGAGTGGCAGAGAGGGATGGAGAGAGGAGGGCAAAGGGAAGGAAGAGGGGGGAGAGAGGAGAGGGGTCCTGCATGTGTATTGTCGGGATGGTATTCCAAGGTATCTGGTGCAAGTGCACCTTGAATCAGAAATTTTACCTCGTGGTATGTTAAGGATGACCACTTCCTAGAACAGAGGGTTAGGAAACATGAGTTTTAAGACACTGTACAAACTTCATAACATTGTCCAAGTAATGAAGATGGGAGGGCTTCATTGAGCAGAGCATGATGACACTATGTCATGAAAAAAGACTGCTGTCTGTATGACATTCCAGAAAAGCTGACAGAATCACAAAAAGAGGAACGTCCATAATAAGATGGAAGGACAACATCTGAGGAAATATGGCAAGAACAGTGCACCTGATGGAAAAGGTTAATTATAGAACTGAATGAGCCATTATTTTCCATTATATTACAGTACACATTAAAATACACCTTCTCATGGATTATATTACCAAGAATTAAAAGCTTATCTTTATGTAATAGTTGGTTGGTTGGTTTGGGGAAGGAGACCAGACAGCGAGGTCATCGGTCTCATCGGATTAGGGAAGGAAAGGGAAGGAAGTCGGCCGTGCCCTTTGAAAGGAACCATCCCGGCATTTGCCTGGAGCGATTTAGGGAAATCACGGAAAACCTAAATCAGGATGGCCAGACGCAGGATTGAACCGTCGTCCTCCCGAATGCGAGTCCAGTGTCTAACCACTGCGCCACCTCGCTCGGTCTTTATGTAATACATCATATTATTACTTGAATGTTTTGTCAAGTATGGGAATTGCATGCACGATATTTAAAAACTCACACAAATTTGACACAGATAAAGCAAACTAGTGAAATCAAGGAGGTTTCAAAAGATTTTATTCTGGTAAGAAGAATAATTATCTACACAACCACAAACATCGACCAGCCTGAAAGAGCATCATTCACTTGCTCATGTTGAATTAGTTGTTATAAGTTAAATTTTGCTTCAGAGTTCCTCGGTAACATGTTTTGTAAATTAAATGCAAGTAAGGACTATACAATTTACTAACAAAAATTCAAAAAAATCTTAAAGTTGTTCTCTAAATACAAGCAAATTTTCCAAAATGGTGATATCAAACTATAAGAGGAAGCATAGTCTCTATCCTGCTGCACCAAAACGCAATTTATATTCCTTATTCACTCACCTCTTTGCAAGTGATCTTGCCAACCTGCTAAGCAACTGCTTCACAGCAGGACCATTATTAGCAATATCTCGTATGTAGGATACCGCTTTAGGAATTCCATTATTACGGAGGATCTTAGCAGATGCCAGCTGACGTTGCAACTCGTGCAATTTATCTCGAATCTTAGGAAAAAGATCATTAAGAGACCTAAAATGAAGACATTTAATATTTATAAAATCATTTATGAAGTATTGTACATGCTTGGAAGAATATTATACCACTTCACTCATGTATTTAAATGTGTGTGGATATCACAGATTAAATGCTTTGTGTAAGCCTGAACAAGATAATGAACAAGTTCAAACAATCAGACACCATTTCTAAAATAAAAGAATAAAAAACCCTTGAAAGTGACATGGGATAATCAACTGTAATAATCTCAAGTTCCAGTAGAATTAGTTATCTGAATGGTTTTAATTCAAAGCAGTCCATAAAAATGCCACAGCAGGAAATATTAAGACGAGTATTAATCAGCCTAACACAGAAGTACACTCCTGGAAATGGAAAAAAGAACACATTGACACCGGTGTGTCAGACCCACCATACTTGCTCCGGACACTGCGAGAGGGCTGTACAAGCAATGATCACACGCACGGCACAGCGGACACACCAGGAACCGCGGTGTTGGCCGTCAAATGGCGCTAGCTGCGCAGCATTTGTGCACCGCCGCCGTCAGTGTCAGCCAGTTTGCCGTGGCATACAGAGCTCCATCGCAGTCTTTAACACTGGTAGCATGCCGCGACAGCGTGGACGTGAACCGTATGTGCAGTTGACGGACTTTGAGCGAGGGCGTATAGTGGGCATGCGGGAGGCCGGGTGGACGTACCGCCGAATTGCTCAACACGTGGGGCGTGAGGTCTCCACAGTACATCGATGTTGTCGCCAGTGGTCGGCGGAAGGTGCACGTGCCCGTCGACCTGGGACCGGACCGCAGCGACGCACGGATGCACGCCAAGACCTTAGGATCCTACGCAGTGCCGTAGGGGACCGCACCGCCACTTCCCAGCAAATTAGGGACACTGTTACTCCTGGGGTATCGGCGAGGACCATTTGCAACCGTCTCCATGAAGCTGGGCTACGGTCCCGCACACCGTTAGGCCGTCTTCCGCTCACGCCCCAACATCGTGCAGCCTGCCTCCAGTGGTGTCGCGACAGGCGTGAATGGAGGGACGAATGGAGACGTGTCGTCTTCAGCGATGAGAGTCGCTTCTGCCTTGGTGCCAATGATGGTCGTATGCGTGTTTGGCGCCATGCAGGTGGGCGCCATGCAGGTGAGCACCACCATCAGGACTGCATACGACCGAGGCACACAGGGCCAACACCCGGCATCATGGTGTGGGGAGCGATCTCCTACACTGGCCGTACACCACTGGTGATCGTCGAGGGGACACTGAATAGTGCACGGTACATCCAAACCGTCATCGAACCCATCGTTCTACCATTCCTAGACCGGCAAGGGAACTTGCTGTTCCAACAGGACAATGCACGTCCGCATGTATCCCGTGCCACCCAACGTGCTCTAGAAGGTGTAAGTCAACTACCCTGGCCAGCAAGATCTCCGGATCTTCCCCCATTGAGCATGTTTGGGACTGGATGAAGCGTCGTCTCACGCGGTCTGCACGTCCAGCACGAACGCTGGTCCAACTGAGGCGCCAGGTGGAAATGGCATGGCAAGCCGTTCCACAGGACTACATCCAGCATCTCTACGATCGTCTCCATGGGAGAATAGCAGCCTGCATTGCTGCGAAAGGTGGATATACACTATACTAGTGCCGACATTGTGCATGCTCTGTTGCCTGTGTCTATGTGCCTGTGGTTCTGTCAGTGTGATCATGTGATGTATCTGACCCCAGGAATGTGTCAATAAAGTTTCCCCTTCCTGGGACAATGAATTCACGGTGTTCTTATTTCAATTTCCAGGAGTGTACTTTAATGGAAAATGTTGCTATTACACAAAGTAAGAGCCTCTCAGTAAAAACAGTGTACACAATTAAACTATTAGTGGCAGTTGTTCATAGCATTAGTGCCATTGTATCTTTCTTTTCACAATTATTACAGTTAGATTATGTTAGGAATCAGGCCTCCAAAGTCAACTGTTAATAATTGTTCCAGCACTAATTTTAAACTTAACAGATTTTTAAACAAAACATTAAAGCTTCTACTTTTCCAAATACGTTTTGTATAAATATTCCTATGAATTAATGAACAAAACAAAAATCGTTGAAGTACCGGGATGGTACCCATTTAACTTCACTGGATATTGTTAATCTGTACTCATGTATACCAATTAATGAAGCTCTTGATATAATTACAAAGAATTTAGTGACCCATAACATGCTTTCCCCTCATGATGATGTGGAATTAATTGAATTACTATAACTGTTCTTGTCTTTCAATGCCTTTACCTTCAATTACAAATTCTACTCTCACCCAAATGGCTTAGCTCTGGGTAGTTCACTTACTGGTACCCTGGCAGAGATTTTTGTCAATCATTTGGAATGCACGTTTTTTGAATCACATTCAGAATTTGTAGCAAAAGCTAAATCATATGATCATTATGTAGTTCACATATTATTATTATATGAAGGATGTGATGAAGACATTTCTAATTTATGCGCCCATTTCAGTTCCTTGCACCCTAATATAAATTCATTTTTGAAGAGGAAGTGAACAATTCATTAAATTATTTAGATCTCTCTATTTCTAGGAAAGACAATAATCTTATTTTCAGAGTATTTCAAAAAATCCATTTGCACTGATGATGTAACTGATAAAGATTCATGTCATCCAAACACCTACAAATGGGTGTATTTTCACTGCAGAATTTTGAGGATAGATATAAATCAGGATGCATGGTGTAAGGAATTCCAGACAATTGCTCAAGCAGGGTAGCAAACATGGTATAACGCTCATTTTATTTGTAAACTGTTTTAATCTATGTAGAAGAAGAAATTCAAAGTAGTCAAAAAAGAGGATAAATAAAGTTGTTTTGTTAGTCTAACATACAGTGATTCACACTGTGACAAGCCAGCAACAGTTTTGAAAAAGGCTAATGTCAATGCTTCATTTAAAATGAGAGGTAACTTACACATGCTGTAGGACTGAAACAGAGAAATATTTTACTAAACCATGTGTATATAAAAAACAATGTGGTGATTGCAGTAATTTCTATATTGGTAAGACGGGGAAAGATTTCATTACTAGATACAGAGAGCATTCATATCCCTCTAATGCCAGTGCTCTGGGATAGCATTTGAAAACTAGCACGACTTGCTGCCGACAGCTGAAGGAGCTGAGGTTTTGCACATTGTCCCTCATAGTCATCTGTTAGATATTTCGGAAGAATTCGAAATATGTACACATACGATCTGTCAGTTGCATTAGTTATTTAATGACCAGAATTTTTTCAGTAGGAACTGGTTCTTAGATTTATTTGAAGACACTATACAAAATGTATCTCAGATTTGACCCAACTGATCTAAGATTGGTACAATAGCCATAATCATATACAATTCATGAGCTGTATATGGTGCAACCATTATAGCCATATGCACACGATTATCTTCCACCCTCTTAGATGGTGCCACTGTTTTTCATGGGCCAATCTGACGTGGCTACATTGCCAGCCTTTCTATGTAGATTCACTCCACTCCAACAGATGGAGCCACTGTTCTCGCAGGCTGCTACCACAATGTACCTGCCTCGCACCTTTAATTAAAGGTGCTGTGTAGTGCATTGGTACTTTGCATTTTGCCAACATTAGTACTTTGTGTTATTCATTTGACTCACTTTACAGTTTTATCACAATACGCATGTATTTCCTCACCATGGGTTCAGCATTATGGGCGTAGTAAATTTAATTTCTTATGTTGAATTTAATTATATTAGATGTACATTACATTGTGATTAACCTTATCAAAGTAGAATGTTTGGGTTTTGTTACCATTTCAACAAGCTTATTTTGTTAGACACAGTTCTCCATTTCCATATTCATCTAGGCTTATCTAAATTGTTATATTGTATGTGACCTCTTTCTTGTTAGACTATGGTAATATGACTACATTTGCTGACACATAACATTTTCTTCATTGATGGTTGTAAACTTACTCTTTCATAACTTGTATTTTAGTTCTGATCTACATCTGTTTTCTGTTTATATTGAACCATACCATTTATGGGTTGCAAATATGTCTTCTGTTTTGATTACTGACTAACATTGCTGATCATCATCATCATCATCATCATCATCATCATCATCATCATCATTTAAGACTGATTATACCTTTCAGCATTCAGTCTGGAGCATAGTCCCCTTTATAAAATTCCTCCATGATCCCCTATTCCGTGCTAACATTGGTGCCTCTTCTGATGTTAAGCCTATTACTTCAAAATCATTCTTAACCGAATCCAGGTACCTTCTCCTTGGTCTGCCCCGACTCCTCCTACCCTCTACTGCTGAACCCATGAGTCTCTTGGGTAACCTTGCTTCTCCCATGCGTGTAACATGACCCCACCATCTAAGCCTGTTCGCCCTGACTGCTACATCTATAGAGTTCACTCCCAGTTTTTCTTTGATTTCCTCATTGTGGTCACCCTCCTGCCATTGTTCCCATCTACTAGTACCTGCAATCATCCTAGCTACTTTCATATCCCTTACCTCAACCTTATTGATAAGGTACCCTGAATCCACCCAGCTTTCGCTCCCATACAACAAAGTTGGTCGAAAGATTGAACGGTGCACAGATAACTTAGTCTTGGTACTGACTTCCTTCTTGCAGAAGAGAGTAGATCGTAGCTGAGCACTCACTGCATTAGCTTTGCTACACCTCGCTTCCAGTTCTTTCATTATGTTGCCATCCTGTGAGAATATGCATCCTAAGTACTTGAAACTGTCCACCTGTTCTAACTTTGTTCCTCCTATTTGGCACTCAATCCGTTTATATCTCTTTCCCACTGACATTACTTCCGTTTTGGAGATGCTAATCTTCATACCATAGTCCTTACATTTCTGATCTAGCTCTGAAATATTACTTTGCAAACTTTCAATCGAATCTGCCATCACAACTAAGTCATCAGCGTATGCAAGACTGCTTATTTTGTGTTCACACATCTTAATCTCACCCAGCCAGTCTATTGTTTTCAACATATGATCCATATATAATATGAACAACAGTGGAGACAGGTTGCAGCCTTGTCATACCCCTGAAACTACTCTGAACCATGAACTCAATTTACCGTCAACTCTAACTGCTGCCTGACTATCCATGTAAAGACCTTTAATTGCTTGCAAAAGTTTGCCTCCTATTCCATAATCTCGTAGAACAGACAATAACTTCCTCCTAGGAACCCGGTCATATGCCTTTTCTAGATCTATAAAGCATAGATACAATTCCCTGTTCCATTCATAACACTTCTCCATTATTTGCCATAAGCTAAAGATCTGGTCCTGACAACCTCTAAGAGGACTAAACCCACACTGATTTTCATCCAATTGGTCCTCAACTAATACTCGCACTTTCCTTTCAACAATACCTGAGAAGATTTTACCCACAACGCTGATTAAAGAGATACCTCTGTAGTTGTTACAATCTTTCCTGTTTCCATGTTTAAAGATTGGTGTGATTACTGCTTTTGTCCAGTCTGATGGAACCTGTCCCGACTCCCAGGCCATTTCAATTATCCTGCGTAGCCATTTAAGACCTGACATTCCACTGTATTTGATGAGTTCCGACTTAATTTCATCCACCCCAGCTGCTTTATTGCACTGCAATCTATTGACCATTTTCACCACTTCCTCAAATGTGATCCTATTTCCATCCTCATTCCTATCCCATTGTACATCGAAATCTGAAACATTACTGATCGTATTTTCACCTACATTGAGCAACTCTTCAAAATATTCCCTCCATCTGCCCAAGGAATCCACAGGATTCACAAGTAGTTTTCCCGACCTCTCCAAAATACTTGTCATTTCCTTCTTACCTCCCTTTCGAAGACTGCTAATTACACTCCAGAATGGTTTTCCAGCAGCTTGACCCAAAGTCTCCAACGTGTTTCCAAAGTCTTCCCAAGATTTCTTCTTGGATGCTGCAATTATCTGTTTGGCTTTGTTTCTTTCTTCAACATAACTTTCTCTGTCTACCTGAGTTCTAGTAAGTAGCCATTTTTGATACGCCTTCTTTTTCCTTTTACAGGCTGCCTTGACTGTGTCGTTCCACCAAGCTGTTTTATTCATCCTACCTTTACACACTACTGTTCCAAGACATTATTTAGCCACTTCTAGTACTGTGTCCCTGTACCTTGCCCATTCCTTTTCAAATGACTGTAATTGACTACATTCAACTAACTGGTACCTTTCTGAGATCATTGTTATGTACTTGTGCCTGATTTCCTTATCCTGAAGTTTCTCCACTCTTATCCTCCTACATATGGACCTGACCTCCTGCACTTTCGGTCTCACAATACCAATCTCACTGCAGATTAAATAATGATCAGTGCCATCAAAGAATCCCCTGAGTACACGTGTGTCCCTCACAGACTTCCTGAATTCCTGATCTGTTATTATATAGTCAATGACAGATCTGGTTCCCCTGCCTTCCCAAGTATACCGGTGAATGTTCTTATGTTTAAAAAAGGAGTTTGTGATTACTAATCCCATACTGGCACAGAAATCCAAGAGTTGTTTCCCGTTCCTGTTGGCCTCCATATCCTCTCCAAATTTACCCATAACCTTTTCATACCCTTCTGTTCGATTTCCAATCCTGGCATTAAAATCACCCATGAGCAGAACACTGTCCTTGTCCTTTACTCTAACAACTACATCACTGAGTGCATCATAAAAACTATCCATCTTATCTTGATCTGTCCCTTCACAATGCGAATATACTGGCACAATCCTAATTTTCTTGCAAGACACTGTCAAATCTATCCACATCAGTCGTTCGTTTACATACCTTATTGCAACTACGCTGGGTTCCATTTCTTTCCTGATGTAAAGCCCTACACCCCATTGTGCTATTCCTGCTTTGACTCCTGACAGGTAGACCTTGTATTCTCGCACTTCCTCTTCTTTCTCACACCTTACCCGAATGTAACTAACAGCTAAAACATCCAGCCCCATCTTACTTGCAGCCTCTGCCAGCTCTACCTTCTTCCCAGAGTAGCCCCCATTGATATTAAAAGCTCCCCATCTCATTACCATTTGTTTGCCGAGTCGTATCTTAGGAGTCCCTGGTTTGTCAGTTAGAAGTGGGACTCTGTCACCTCCAAAGGTCCGAGGCGTTTTGCTCTGATTGTTGCCAGCATCATATTTAAAGTACCGGGGAAGCAGGTTGCTAGCCTACTTGCCCCGAGTCCCATTGAGTTTTACCCCTAACGGTTGAGGGACTAACCGGTGGATTTGGTAGTCTTTGCCGTATGAGCACAAAGGTGACCACAACTCAGAATATGTCCGAGATGCTCAGCCTTATTCCAAAGTAACTAGTATCCTGACTGTCGGGACCACTTACTTGGCCACTCATACGTTGCCCGTGGTTCATGAACTAGGACATGACTACAGGAACCCACACCATGAACTCCAACATTGCTGATGATGATACCCAATGCTGCACATTTCATGCTGTCAATGTGAGTATCTTCTCCATAAAAGTAGCACAAATGTGTCTCTGTCAAGTTGTTCACTACGTTCTGACATGTAGTTAACTGCAATGTACAGTTGTTAGCAAACTTACTCTTTGACTTAATTTCTATGGTTAATGCTAGCACCAGACTTTGTTTACTTCATTGATAGCTCAATTGCCACAGTCAATCTGGCACTAGTTCTCTTTGAATACACAACAGCACTGTCAAATATAACTATATGAGATGAGTTCTGTATTATGTTCAGTCTAAGTGCTCACTTTCATGAGCTTTTTACTAAATTTTGATTTAAATGTAAATATAATACTAACTGAAATTTCTGTATGTCAACTATTAAGATGCATACTTGTGTTATTAAGCACATATTACTATCATTAATTTTCTTGCACACTTTATTCCACAACTTCATTACGATGATGAAATTTTGAAACACAATGCTTAATAAAAAACTGTGCAATCAAGATGTGTCTATATTTCAAAGTAGGCAATATAGTGACAACACTAATACTTGACAAATGTGTTGCAGTCAATATAATCTTCACTGACTTGTTTAAAAGAATATGAGGGTATGGATGTACCAACCTTGCCTATCAGCAAATGCAAGATACTGGGAGTGATTGGTACCAGGTCTCACAATGCAAAGTGGCAGGACCACATACTGGTTAGACTACAGAATATTGCAATTTCATGCACACTTGTGGTAGATAATTCTTTGTTTGTGGACTGTATTTTAAGTATGGAGTTTCTCCGGGAAAAGAATACCAGTATTAACATTTTGTCTGGGAGTGGTGTTAAGGAAGCTAATAAGCAGCAAGATTAACTGCACAAACAGAAATCTGAGATAAGTGCTATTACCTGTATTAAGCAACAAGTAGTTAATAAAATACAGGCGTCTGCATATTTATGCAATATTATAGCTCCGACTTAACAAGTATTTTGTTAAGGTATTCACAAGTCTTTAAAGAGAGAGCTCTAGTGTAAAATTGCGGTATTAGTGTCACCTCAGCGTCATCCCTCATTAAACTTTCTCCAATATGGCCTAATCTGTTCTCTGTGCTACAGGAACTGCTGCCACTAGGGAAACACTAATATTGTTGGAGTGGAATATAACTGAACCCTCTATGAGTCCATACTGCAGCTCACTACTATAGTCTGATATACGAACGATGGCAGTTCACGCATGTCAAGGCATGGATGAGGATTGCATTGTTGATTGTTCCAAGCGACAGTTGTGGTATAAGCACGTGCACACATTCTGCTTGAAGAAAGCGTACATCCTGCAAATTACATCTCTCCCATGCTTATGCGTATGCATCACTTACATCCACAGCCAGCGATGACAATTCACTACAAATGGAATAAAAATTCACTAAACCATTTGCTAAAATCATGTTTAATGCTCATATTAGCTACGGCATTCAGAACAGAGTGTTTGGAACACTACTGAACGCTCACTGGCTGTCAGAGAATGCGTGACGTAGGTGTGCAGAACAAGCCTTAACCCAACCTTCATTGTTCACGATTCCAACTATAGCTGCAATAAAGCGTGGAGGAAGTATTCAAGTAGTTGTTGATGCCAGAGGCGTTAATAAAATACTGTACACATTTGGGCCCGACTTGAGAACATCAAGGAACAAATATCAAAATTTTATGGAGTCAAGTACCTCATCCAGTATAGATCTCTGCTCCTCCTACTGGCAAAAACCTTTATCCAGGAGTCAAAACAGTACACTTTCTTTATCTACACAGGTAGAATTTACCAGTTTAAGGCATTGCCTTTCATCCTAAATGACATTTGGGTGTATTCGTAGCCACACCAGACTCCATTCTTGGCCCAGACATACTTGATAGGGTAACCAAGTTTGTAGATTACCTACTGATAGCAACACAAACACGGAAAGACCACACTGATCTTATTAAAACACTGTTAAGTAAATTCCTAGAGGCTGGCAAAACTGCCAACCTCCAAAAGTCAAAATTTGGGCACAAGGGTATCAAGTTCTTAGGACATACAATCACCCCCCATGGAATTCATCTGGATGATGATAAAATCAATGTAATGAAGAACTAAAGAACTTTCCAACCCTTTGAATGAAGAGGCAATTGAATGCCTTTATCGAGTTAGGCACAGTTTAAGATGATTTGTGCCTAACCAGATATTAAATTGTGAACCTATGCTGAATTTATTAGGAAAAGTTACTTGGTACTGGTCAGATTGCTAAACAGCCCATGATAAAATCAAAGAAGCTTTAATGACCTGTAATATGCTTTACCACCCAGACATGTCAACTGAATTTTGTATTGCGACTAATGCTTCCTCAATAAGCATCAATGCTTGTCTATTCCAAGTGCAGAATATAGACGTATGCCTGCAATTTGCACTTTAGCATTTGTGAGTCATATTATCAGACTGTGAAAGAGCACCCTGCTCTCACAGTGATCTGGGCATTCAAAAAATTTCATTATTATCTTTCCAGAAACTACATCAAGACTTAAAGAAGTGCTTCTAGCAATGTTTGGCAGGTGCATGTACGTAACTGGACATTTTACTTGTAATATAAAAAATTAGATATGTAACCACCTCATTTGAACTATTTTTATGATTTCTTCCATTACGTCTTAATAGAACAAATCCATATTTCAGGTTGAATTACAAGTACAATGTCTCTTTTTCCCTACTGATCTGCAGAACAAAAACAGCTTACCGGTAATTGAACCTTAAACACATGAACTACTTTATACTAGCACATATGCACTGAACAAACTCTGTATGTATGTAGAATAGTGTGTACATAGCTGTATCCTGCTACTAGTGTGTATGAGTGCGCTGAGTGTAGCCTTGCCATGTGAGTGTACTTAAATAAATCTCCAACTGTACCAGCACAGGCCAGCCACTAGAAGCCACTTGTAGGAAATGTGCACACGGCATGATCTCTGCTGTTACCTTCTACCAGCGACTCACGCCTATATACACACATGGAGCAGCACTAATTCACTCTCACGGTTCTTTTTCTTTGTACCACTTATGTCAGTTGTTCTGTGCATCACTTATGTTGCACCTTCTGCATGATTCTTTTGTCTTGTTCATGGGGAATCACGAGAAGCTTATTTCCATCACTGTTCAGAGGTTTACAAACAAAGCCATAACTGTGTTACTTTGATCAGTTTCATGTATTACTTAGCTACTCTTTCTATTGTGGAAGAAAACCAAAATGATTTGTATAATGTATGTAAGAAAAATGAAAATCAACTCTATCTTCCATTATAATCCTACACCTACCTTCCTTTGTCAACCAAATATGGACACACAAATTAACCTGCAGAAAATATAAAATTCAACTTGGCACACCCAAAGAGAAACAACATTATGTAAACACCCAATCAGTACTGAAGTGAGTAAAATCAGAATGGTGAAAGACTTGTTTACCTAATAAAGTCTGTCCCTATTAAGGCATTGTAATATATCATGTCTAGTTTTCAATATCTGCAATGTTTCTGATCCTTGACATCAATCACATAACAATGCAGATGCTCTATGCACGTGAAATTTAAACTCTCTCATCCTTCCCTCTTCCTCATTGCACTATGAGAAATTACAGAACGCCATTACAGGCATTTTTAATTCATATTCCCATTCTCATTACATCTCTGTTCTTTCCCTTGGCTGATGATCATCAGAAATGCACATGTATTGCTTTCAATGAATAAATATTTGCTCTAGTTGAAAATCATAAATCATTTTCCATCACTTTGAACAATACCTGAATAATTGATAATAGTAACTATTGTTATATCAAAATATTCTCTGTAGCATCATAAACAAGGATTTAGGGCAGGTGGATAATTATAATCTTCCTTTTCTTGTGCTTTTGCCCCACACTGGTGCAGTGTCAGATTGATTACGAACAGATTTGGCATGGTTAATTCAAAGGGTGGTCAGATGTTCATCCTTCATCACCCCATTACCACCTGGACGGAATTTGTGTCCTCAACTTTTGTGTGTTGGTTGAATGGTTGGGTTGGGAAGTAAAGGGACCAAACTACAGGTTCATGAATCCCTCTTTCCTCATTCAAACAGATCTCGAGTTAAAAACAGTTCAAAAAGGAATCAGAGAAAGTAAAAGGAGCAAAACTAATGTCGAATCACACTGAAAGACAAAACTATAGAAGCTAACAGACAGGGAAAATGTATAGTAAAAGTAAAAGGTAATGGAAGGTACTAAAAGTAATGGAAGGTATTAAAATAATACGGCAGATGGCCTGGGCTGGGCTGCCTGATTGCAAAAATAGAAAAAGGATGAGCTAGCCACCCTGCAACCCTATAAAATCTCAAGCTGGAAAGACAAGACTAAAGGGACACACACAGCAAACGATAAATACCAAGGTGAACAAACAGCAAAGAAACAGTGAGGAAGAGTTAAAATGGAGGGTGGGTGGAGACCTGGGAGAGAGGGCCATATGCCCAAACTTAGATCGTGTGATAACCCCACCCCCCTCCCCCACATGAATAAAACTTAAAACATCATCAGCCATTGAGGTGTTGTTTCCCAACATGATTGACAGCATGGTGGGAAAGTTAAAAGTCTGCCACAGAGTGGCTAAAATTGGACAGTCCATCAAGATGTAGATGACAGTCATATGGGAGCCACAGCGACACCGAGGTGTGACCCTGCAATGGAGGAGGTGACTATGTGTTGGCCAATTTTGGCTGATGTGGAGCTGGCAAAGGACAACAGAGTCCCTGCGAGTGGCTCACATGGATGGCCTCCTTCATAACATGTAGTTTAGTTGGTGTACTGAGGGTGGCCATTCAGTATCCCAGATCGCAAAAACTTTATAGCAGAAAACCAATTAGAGATTAGTCTCTGGCAGGCCGATATCCAAAGTTGGTTTACCAGTAGCCTTTTTTTGGCCAGGCTGTCAGTAAACTCATTGCCCAGGATCCTGACATGTACTGCGGTCCAAATGAAGGTCACTGAATATCCACAGTGGCCGAGGGCATAAACAGACTGCTGGATGGTCATTACCAAAGGATGGCAAGGGAAGCATTGGTCCAGAGCTTGGAGGTTGCTTAAGGAGTCACTATAGATGACGAAGGACTCACCGACGCAGCAGCTAATATGCTCAAGGGCGCGATAGAAGGCTACTAACTCTGCAGTGAAAATACTGCAGCCTTCTGGCACGGAGCACTGTTCAGTATACCAAACATGAGGACAAGCAAAGCCAACAAGAGTGTTGACCACTGATCCATCGGTGTAGACTATTTCTGAGCCCTGGAACTCCCTGATAATAGCGAAAAATTCCCAGCGGAGGGACTCAGGTGGAACTGAGCCTTTTGGGCCTTGCGATAGGTGCAGATGAATTGTGGCCAATGCATGGACAATGGAGGTGTACGTAAGTGGACGCTCAGGAAAGATGGTTGAGGGAAAGCATCGAGTTCAGTAAGAAGCAACTGGACATGGACTGCAAGGGGATTCCCTGTTCTGGGCTGCCACTGCGGAAGATTTATCGCCACGTTAGGAAAAGGAGATGGTAATTTGGATGGCAAGGTGTACTACGAATGTGGGCAGTGTAATTTGCAAGCAGGAGTTGCAGCACCGGCTTCCATGGGGAGGCTGTTCAATGGGCTTCCTCGGAAAGCTCCCGACGCAAGCCGAACTGCACAGTGGCGGATAGGGTCAGCAGACGCAGCACGGAGAGTGATGCTGAACCATACACCAGGCTCCCATAGTGAATGTGGGACTGTATGAGGGCTTCGCACAGCTGCAGCAGAGTAGGGCAATCAGCAGCCCAGTCCATGTGGCTCAAGGATCGAAAAACATTAAGATGCCAGCAGCACTTTTCCTTACGCTGATGAAGATGGGAAGCCAAGTTATGTGGACATCGAAGACCAGTCCCAAAAAGCAGCAAGTCTTCACTACAGAAAGTAGTTGATCATCAAGGTAAAGTTCCGGATGACACAAATCTTGGCGGCCGAAGACAAAGCCATGAGTGAGGGCCCATGACTGCACCTTACACATGGCTTCCTGCGGCCAGCGTTCAGCCACACCAAGAAGCAGAAGGAAACACAAAAGTCGTCAGCCTATAGAAGGGGATATACTGAGGACCCTACTGCTAGGGCAAGAGCATTAATGGCAGTTAAAAAGGGTGGGACACACAGGATAGAGACATGCGGGACCCCATTCTCTTGTATATGCAGGAAGCACCAATTCAAACCCTGAAAGCGCGGGGTGATGAGAAGTTCAGTATAGAAATCGGTAATGGACCCGGAGATCCCACTCATGCAGAACAGTGAGGATTTGGTTTCCCCAAAGGGTATCATTGGCTATTGTCAGGTCAAAAATTATGGCAATAAGGTGGTGTCACTGAGAAGAGGCCAATCTAATGGCAGGCTCCAGGTGGACCAAGTTGCTGATAGGGGAGTGCCCTCGGCGAAAACTGCCCTGGGACGGAGCCAGAGGGCCCCAATACTCAAGGAGCCAACACAACCACTGGCTCACCCCATATGTCCAAGCAGCTTGCACGGGATGTTGGTGAGGCTAATAGGATGATAGCTATCCACATATAGCAGGTTCTTACAGGGTTTTAGCACTGGAACAATGATACTTTCCCCGCCAGTGCGAATGGAATTTGCCCTCGTTCCAGATACGGTTGAAGATGGCAAGGAGGTGGCGCTGGTAATCCGCTGACAGATGTTTAATCATTTGGGAATGGATGCGGTCTGAGCCTGTGGATGTGTCAGGACAGTAGGCAAGGGCACAGAGAAATTCCAACTCACTGAAGGGAGCACTATATGGCTCAGGGTGGCATGCAGCAAAAGATATGTGGTGGTGTTCCACCCGCTGTTTGAGAAGACGAAAGGCAGGGCAGTAATTCTCAGATGCAGAGATGCAAGCATAACGCAAGATGCTCTGCAATTATGTCTGGATCGGCAGATACAGCTCCATGTGTGGAAATTCCAGGTACACCTGAAGCGAACTGATAGGCATAAATTAGTTGGAGTTTTATCCCAATCCAGGTAGGAGAGGTTTGTGACCCAATGGTGAAGACATGTCACTCCCAACACTCCTGTTTCCGTTGTTTGATGAATAGACAGACCTGGGCACGGAGCCATTTGAAAGCAATGAGGTTCCCCAGAGACGGGTGGTGCTTATGACATTGGAGGGCCCGCCTACGGTTTCTAATGGCCGCAGCAATGTCCGGCGACCACCAAGGCAATGACCTCTGCCGAGGGCAGCTTATGAACAAGGGATTGTCAATACAGCTGCGGCAAGAATGGTAACAGCATTTCTGAGGATCACCTGATCGATGTTACCATTCAACAGTGGTAGCGAAGGTGGAAGTGTCCCAGTCAGCCTTGGTAAGATCCTATCTCAGCAAGCGTCCGGATGAGTGATGCTGGGGTAAGGACAGGAACAGTGCAAGGTGATTACTACCACACAAGTCATCATGAGCTCTTCAGTGGATAGGTGGGAGAAGGCCGGGACTACAACCCAAGAGATCAATGGCAGGGTATGTGCCATGTGCCATACCAAAATGAGTGGGGGCACCTGTATTTAGGAGGCAAAGGTTGAATTAAGTTAGTAGTCCTCGACATCTTTACTACAGCCAGTAACCTTGGTTCCAGCCCACAAAGGATTATGGGCATTAAAATCAACAAGAAGCAGAAAAGGTGGGGAAACTGGGAAATTAATGCACCCAATACATGGGCTGGCACTTCACCATATGGAGGGAGGTAGATGTTACAGATTTCCTGCATCGACCTCACCCTGACAGCCACAGCTTCTAAAGGTGTATGAATGGGTACATGTTCACTATAGACAGAGTTAAGGACATAGATACAAACTTCTCCTGACAATCTGCCACAGTCAGGAGAGTTTTTGAAATACCGCTGAAATCCATGAACGGTGGGGTCTTACTGGGGCCTGCAATGCAGGAAACCAAGTTTCCTGAACGGTTACGCAAAAAGCAGGTGTAACACTTAAGATTTGTCGTAACTCAGCCAGGTGGGAGAAAAAACCGCCGCAGTTCCACTGGAGGATGATGCTTTCTGTAATCAGGGAAGGTATTAAGTGACCAAGGAGGCAGTTTATGCACCAGCATCACCTGTTGCCACTGGTTGAGTATTTGTATCAATTTCCATTCTGGGGGGGCATCAGCAAGATCCAGGTCCTCGAGGGATGCTAAAATCTCCACCTCATTCTCCGATGCAGAACTGGTAGGGAGTGGTGGTGTTGGGGCCACCGGTGGGCCTCATTTCTTAGCAGTCTACTACTTCATCTGCTTGCTCTCTCGCTTCTCTTTAGGGACTTTAGGTCTTCTCCAAAGTTGCTACAGGCCCACAGGAAGATCATGAAGACGTTCATCCAGCAGCTTGTTGCTCCTTCAGCCACTGGAGAGTGTCCACTTTGGCATTAGGGAAGAGTCCCTAGGGACCCCATCCGTGCGAGAGGAGCCAGAGGAGGCTGTGGCCTCTCCGGCTCTGGGGAGAGGACCAATGTCCCTGGCGTTTCGAGGGGGGGGGGGGGGATTGCTCCCAAAGTAGGTGCTTTCGGAGCAACGGAAGAATAGGTGCCCACAACCACCAAGGAGGCAGATGTATCTGGGCAGTCTGGGGGCCCACTGTACAAGGCAGAGGTGTCTGAACTGCTGTCACATGTGAGGGTGATCTTGATGTAGCTGTAGCACATGTAGATGTCAAGCAAATGGGATGCAACCATTCAAAATTACTTCTAGTCTCTTGGTAAATTAGCCAGGCCAAGGTCTTTTACTCCATAATTTTCCACTCCTTTTGGAGTACTGTGCAGTCTGGCGAGCAGGGGGAGTGGTGTGCTCCCCACAGTTGACACAAGTGGTAGGAGGCACACATGGAGTATTGGGATGCAGCAGACATCCACAATCTCGACATGGGGTGCCGGAATGGCAGCAGGAAGACATGTGCATGAATTTCCAGCACTTGAAGCACCACATAGGGGGAGGGATGTATGGCTTTATGTCACAGCAGTATACCATCACCACCTTGACATTTTTGGGCAATGAATCACCCTCAAGGGCCAAGATGAATCCACCGGTAGCAGCCCTATTGTCTTTGGGTCCCCTATAGATGTGCCGGATGATGTGGACACCCCCCACTGTTCAAAATTGGTGCCGAGCTCACCGTCATATTGCAAGAGAAGGTCGAAATGGAAAATAATCATGTGGACCATATTGAGACTTTTGTGGGGGGTGACAGAAACAGGAATATGACACAGCTGGTCACAGGTGAGCAACACCCGGGACTGGGCGTCTGAATGAGGACTGCCCCATTTCTTATTTTTGACAGTGCAGCCGCTTCCCCAAACTTGTCCTCCAGGTATTCGACAAAAAATTGAAGCTTTAGAACCAGAAAGGAGTCCCCATCCATTCTCCTGCAGACTAAACACTTTGGCAAATAGGGCTCTCTCTTTTCCAGAGTTCTACATTCCTCCAATGGTGTGGCTAGGGAGGGGATCGATTTGGGGCCACATTTTTCAGCAATTAATTCGACTTTTCCTTTTTTGGAGACTGCTGAGGCCATTCGATCCCCACCAAAAGATGACTTGTCCACTTCAATGCAGGTCATCTGCCCTGTGCCACCCACACTCAGTGGCTCTCCCCACAGGTGCTACACAGCAACAGCAAATCCACCTGGTGTGATTGCCATTGCCGGGAGCCCCGTTGCCCCAAGAAGACTGGCATCTAGTCTTTGGCACACGTGGGGAGTTTGCAGCTCAGGCATCAGCAAAGCGATCCCAGTGTTGTCAAGGGGCTACCACCAAATGGGTCATGAAGGCCCCACCACAATGGACTGTCTACTGTGCTGGATTTTGGATGCCAAGAAATCCAATATTGTCATGGAGGCAGAAAAAGGGAGCAGACTATGAAAGCAGACTATGAAAGCAGACGATGCACCCTGTAAGGCGTCCTTGTTCATATAACTGGATTGCAGGTGGAGTTGCAGATCTGGGACAATATGAGATGCTGAAGGTCTAATTGCACATTGGATACATGGCGTACCACGTACGGCATCCTTCCCCAAATGGCCAGCACTTCGGATAATTTAGAAATATGTGTAGGTCAAACCCAAGAAAGGGGACCATAACTGATTAGGCCGAAAAGTGGAAGACTCCTTTTAGTTGTCTCTTATGACAGGCAGGAATACCTTGGGTCTATTCTAACTCCCGGACCTGCAGGGGGACTGTTTGTGTGTAGTGTTACTCATGTGGCCATGAGAGAAGGTTTTCTAAATGTTTGCAGGTCATGTAACTGAGGTGGGACTTAGGTACTAGTCCTGTACTGGTTCAGTGGAATGTGCGGAAACACCTAACAACCACAACATGGCTGGGTGGCACACCAACCCTTGTCATTAATCCAACAGGCAGATATGATACAGGGCTGGCACACCATCTTGTCCTGGATATGGCTCTTTAACACACGTGGCTATCCAGTAGGGTTGATGGATTATTATAATGTGCAATGTATTTAAATATCTATCTGGCATGACTAGTAACTGTTTCTTAAGTAGAGCATTAGTTTTAATTTTGTTCCCAGCATCTGCTATCTGGAGTCACGCAGTTTTAAGATTTAGCTGAATTTCTCGAATCCACTGTCCTCCTGTATTCTTTCTAAAATTTCTCATTGTAAGTTTTTAAATCCCATTTCCTTGCAGTTGCAAGATTTGAAAAAAATGAGAGATCTTTTCTTCTTTATTGTTCTGGCAACTGGATCAATCTCATGATCGTTCATTGGGAAGGGTTCTCCTACAATTTTTTTTTTTTATTTATTTATTCATGTAAGTCCTGATGACTCTTCTTTCAGTTTTGAGAAGCTAATCAGCTCTTCTTAAACATTTTATTTGGAACAACATTTTGAAAGCATATGTGGCTTCAGAGAGAGTTATTTTTCTAATGCTGAGTCTTAGTGTTTACTGACAAGCATTTCTTATTATACATTGACCAGTTTATAAATTTAGTTTATTCATTTTGTTGGTTGTATTTACCCTTGTTTCTTTAACACTTAAGTTATGCTTGTTGATATCTACAAGATATTAAACTGTAGAACTATCTTAATTTTTTGACTGTTTATTGTGACTTTACTTACACACAGGTGTTTCATGATCTCAGTTTTCTGAAAGGATACTTGTAATCCTATTTTTAAGGTGATTGTTTTTACACTGGTGATTAAAATAAAGGTAGATTATAATAATGGCATGCAAGTAAACACTATTTTGTCAGCTTACTCATCTATAGCGATAATTACTAGTAACAAAATAACTTGTACTGACTGTTCATTTGTACACAGACTTACCCCAGAGGCTGTTTGGAAATGAGTGTAGTGATACCCTCTGCAATATCCAACTGATCAGGATCTGGAGAAGCATATATGCATGTGAAACCCAGATTTATTATTTCCTCTGTGTCAGCTGTTATCACACTATTTGGTTCCATTAACAAATACTCAAATAACTTGTAAGGTAACTTAAGATTGTCTGAGCTAATATCAACAAGATATTCTCCTAACAACTTCATCTTCATCCCTTCTGACTGCTTCTCACAACGTTCCAGGAATGGTAGCAGGAGATGCTTAATGTCATTCACAAATGTTTCTTCAGAGGTCTAAAATGTAAGAGATTTACACATTAATAAAATAGCGTAATTACAAAAGGTATTTTTGTTATAAACAGGTACAAGACAAAAACTGCTAAAAAGGGACAATTTAATGTATACATAAAAATTTAGCTGCAAATACAGCACACTGAGCATGTATCAGGTTATTCAATCTCTCAAATTGTATAACTTCTTTCTTAAGCATATTAAGAAAGAGCAACAATTAATTATTGTTTCATCATAGGAATACTAGCACATGACAAAAATTGACGTTTGATACAAGTCATGCGAAAATGTGGAGTTGGGTGAAAGTATGGGTCATATAAATAGACCGCTTGCACTGCAAGGTGCTTCAGTTCTGTTTGGATGTGGTTATTATTACTATTGTACGAGAAGACAACACAGCCCATATGCACAACAGAAGTGTTAGGTATGGAAATGGGAAGTGCAGCATGCAAAAATGGGAAGAGAGGATTGCGGAGGGTGGAGGGGGGGGGGGGGGGGGGGGGGGAACAAATGGACCCTTCATGAAAATGACAGGAAGAAGGAGAAAATAAAACAGACAAGAAGGAAAAATTTGGATGGGACAGGTTAATAAGGCAATGGATGTTTGAGGAAATGCAACAGGGACATACAGTTCAATAAATTGCAAAAACATCAAAACAATGAGCAATTTAATGAGGAACAAGTACAATTTGATAAAGATAAGATGAAATTAAAGATATTTGGAGATTCTGCCATTTAATAAAATAAATGTGGCTTACTAGCAGTAAAGAAACTGTTAATTTATTTTCTTTTTTCCTTCCTTTTTTTATAATGAAATTATTGTTTAACTTTCAATAATGTTTACACATCAACAATTTGAAAAGTGCATTGGGCCTCCCCTCTGCTCATTGCAGTTAATTTTTAAAAAAGCACATTCAATCATTACTGGTATTATTGCTACCATGACAAAAACTTGTTATAAACAGCAAATGTAATTTTGTATAAAAGTGGATTAAAGCTCAGACTTCCACATAAAAACAAAATTGTCGCAAAAAGTCAGTTTTTTCTATTGTTATTTCAAAATGGTGCTTACTTAAAAAAAAGCACGCCTCATATACACGGAGATGTGAAGAAGAGATCCAGGTGGTAATGGTACGGTGATGTTGAGTGACAGTGAAGAAATGGTTTGTGGCGTGGATAGGATGGACCATGCTGCAGGCAATGGCATACAGGTGTTGGTCAAGAAGAGCAAGGACCCTTTCCATAGGAGCACAGTACCCAGGTACAATGGGGCAGCCTGGATGGTTCAATTTATGGAGTTTGCATATTTGGGCAGGGTTATGACAATCCTCAGTGATCACCTGAGT
This sequence comes from Schistocerca americana, assembly GCF_021461395.2. NCBI lineage: Eukaryota > Metazoa > Arthropoda > Insecta > Orthoptera > Acrididae > Schistocerca > Schistocerca americana. The sequence goes on from NC_060123.1 coordinate 181,641,362, forward strand.
GAGGGTTTCTGCTGTCTACCTGACTCTTCCACTTACAAGCTCTCCCACTGTGTTCTCATCCCTGAAGTCTAGTGTAACCTGCAATGCTCATTCAAATTCTTAGACCACTCCTTGAACCTCTTCCCCCACATCAATTCCCTCCTCATTCCAACTACATTCTGCAGTGTTGGTACAATGTTGTCAGCCAGATCAAAGTAATTTCACAGGGGTATGTGTTTGCATATTTTGTATCAATTAACCTGAAGGAGGACATCACCCAAAAGCTTTGAAAATTTTACTATCTTGTCTACGTCCCAGTAACCCAATAATCGCCTTAAACTGTTTATCCTTCTTATACACACTGAGTGGGAAAAAAAAAAAAAAAAAAGTGAAGCACCCACAAGACGTGGTCAGATGTCAACGTAACTTTGTGCACATACACACGATCGCAAGGTACATAAATGAAGGAGATGCCATTCTCAGCGACAGGTAGAATGGCCACCAGAGTACATTAGTGTTGTTCGTGTTAGCATTGTTACAAGGCCTGGTAAGACTTCTTTTAACAATGCAGTACCCTTTGACTATCGGTTGCAGAGTCTGCAAGTAATGATTCAAGGGGTCGCATTGTTAAAAATTGTCTACAGAATACCACTGACCGTATGCTGGCCCCTATTTAGATTGTACAAGAGGTGGGATTCTTCCTACACATTGGTAAGAAGGCCTGAAGATAGTTTAGCGTAATGCCTAAACTGGTAGTAACAGTATAATAAAATTGGAAATATTGACAGCTGAAGTTGTTTTCGATTTGACATTTTGTGCTGAACATCTGAGGTCCAGCAACCATCCTATATTTAGACGGACTTACAGAAACTTCACTCATGGCGTGGTCATGGCTACATCCAAACACAATACCTCCTTTCTGCCACACTCTCATGTTCCCGTGCTGACCGATTGTAACTGCTTTGGTATCAGGCTGTTATGTGGCCCTTCGTCACTGATGAAAAGTCAAGCCACTAAAGTGATGTGCAAGGAGCAGTCAGTTGTATGGAATCTATCAACATGGAGACGTGATAATATGGCAGAAAGGAGCTACCACATCTGAATGTGCCCACAACTACATCACAAATTAAGTTGTCAGAGTTTTTGGTGTATTAACACAGACTGTTCAATGTGTCTATGAGGGATTGTGTACCACTTGGCCACATAACATGGCATAAGACCAGTGAAGGAACTGTTCTGACTGCATGGACTACTGAAAAGGCTCTCAGCTTTCCAGTGACAATAGTTTTCAAAACCCACAGGAATTGCTGCTGTCGGTGAATGCAGGTCCACCTAAACCAGTTTCCGAATGAACATTGCAAATGGAACTGCACTGGAATGGACATTTAAAGCTACCTTGAAAAACACCATTTCTCACAGCACCAAATAAAGCTCTGAATGTTCAAAGGACCAAACAGCACAGAAACTGGACAATAGCTGACAGAAGCATATAGTGAGGTCCAACGAGTTGTGATTTTGCCTCTTTTCAAATGAAACAAGGCATCGAGTGAACCAACAGGCCAACTAAGTGTTTAACCCACAGGGTGTGGAGGTTACATATAGTTTACATCAGAGATGGTCTGTAGTGATTTTGGAGGTGTTTATTTGTATCACAATTTGGGCATACTCATTCAAGTTTCCATGAACTAGGATGTTAATTTCAAAATTCTCAGTCACCCTTTCTATATCTACATCGATAATCCACAAGCCACCGTACGATGTGTGGCGGAGGGTACCCCGTACCACTACTTGTCATTTCCTTTCTTGTTCCACTTGCAAATAGAGTGATGGAAAAACAACTGTCTGTATGACACTGTATGAGCTGTAATTTCTTGTCTCTTACCTTCACAGTCCTAACACATAATTTATGTTAGCATCAGAAGACTCGGGTGGCAGTCCGCTTCAAATGACTGTTCTCTCATTTTTCTCAACAGTGTTTTTTTTAAAACAAAGTCACCTTCCATCCAGGGACTCCCATTTCAGTTCCCGAAGAATCACCATGAAACTTATGTGTTGTTTGAATGTTCCGGTAACAAATCTAGCAGCCTGTCTCTGAATTTCCTCAATGTCTTCCTTCAATTTGACATGGTACGGATCCCAAATACTCAAGCAGTACTAAAGAACAGGTCATCCTATATGTGGTCTTTTTTACAGGTGAACCACTCTTTCCTAAAATTCTCCCAATAAACCGTGTCAACCATTTGCCTTCCCAACCACAGTTTTCACATGCTCGTTCCACCTCATATTGCTTTGCAACATTATGACCAGATATTTAAACAACTTGAATGTGTGAAGCTGCACACTAGTAATACTGTATCTGAACTTTAAAGGCTTATTCTTCCTACTCATGTGCATTAACTTACATTTTTCCACCTTTAGGGCTAGCTGCCATTCATCACACCGACTGGAAATTTTGTCCAAATCGTCTTGTATCTTCCACAGTCTCTCAACTTTGACACCTTACTGTACACTACAGCATCATCAGCACACAACTGTAGATTCCTGCCTACCCTGTTTGCCAAATCATTTATGTATATGGAGAACGACAGTGGTCCTATCACACTTACTTGGGGACACTCCTGACGGTACCCTTGTCCCTGACGAACACCCGCCGTCCAGGACAGCATACTGGGTTCTATTATTTGAGAAGTCTTCTAGCCACTCATGTATCTGTATGAACTTACTCCATATGCTAGTACCTTCCTTAATAGCCTGCAATGAGGCACCATGCCTTTCCGGGAATCTAGAAATAGGGATTGTGCCTGTTGCCCTTCACTCACTGTTCACAGTATATCATGTGAGAAAAGGGCAAGCTGAATTTCACACGAACAATGCTTTCTAAAATGATGGTGATTCACGGACATAAGTTACTCAGTTTTATTAGATTCAAACTGAGTATATGTTCAAGGATTCTGCAGCAAACATAAGTTAGGGGTATTGGTCTAATTATGTGGGTCCATTCTTTTATTCTTCTTATACACTGGAGTCACCTGCACTTTTTTCCATTTGCTTCGGACTTTGTGCTGGGTGAGAGAGTCATGATAAATGCAAGCTAGGTAAGGGGCCAATGCCATAGAATACTCTTTGTAAAATCGAACTGGGATTCTCGCATAGATCTTTTCGCAGACGCATGAATCTCTACTAATCTCCCCTTGTTTTCATTTGTACATTCCCTTTTGAACTGACAGTGCAATGGCCTCTGCTTCCTCAGCATCCACCGAATTTCATTATTAAACCATGAGGGGGGGGGGGGGGGGTGTCTTTTATCCACTTACTAGTCAAATAATTTTCCAGACCACAATTTACAATCTACTCAAACTTTGCCCATAATTTCTCTACATCCATCATACTGGAACTACGTTACGGCAATTCACTGTCAAAATGAGATGCTAATAACAGCTTATCTATCTAGCAGAAACACTCTGCTAGCCATTTCAACGTATTTATTAACTTCCATAAACATAGTTGCTATAATGAGATCATGATCGCTAATCCCCATTCCTATAACGACATTTTCGATAAGATCCATCCTATTTGTAGCTACAAGGTCTACGATATTTCCATTGTCTGTGGGCTGCCAAACTAGCTGCTCAGGACAATGTCCAGAAAATTTGTTCAAAAGTATCTCGCATGACTGTCTGTCTGTAGCCCCTGCAATGAATCCACAGACATCCCAGTCTATGATCGGCAGGAAGTCACCTCCCACTAGTAATGCATGATCTGTGTATTTATGCGCTATTGACCAGTGACTTTCTGTGAATAACTCTAGAACTGTCACAGCAGAATCAGGTGGCTGGTAAAAACATCAAACAATTAACTTGGTCTCACCTACACCTGTTACATGCGACCAGATGACTTCAACGTCACACTCAACTTCGGCCTCAATTGTCAACTGCAATAAACACACCCCCTACTATGCCCTCTAAACTGTCTTTCCAATATAGACTCCAAGACCTGCTAAATATCTCAGAGCTTTCCATTTTTGGTTTAAGTCAGCTCTCAGTCCCAAAAATAATTTGAGCACAAGAACTTTCCTGGAGGGCAGTAAATTTGGTAACTTTATTATGGATACTTACACAGTTTACTGATAAAATTGTGACAGTCAAAGTGTCTTTATTCTGAACACTATCTGACTTCCCTTGCTGCAGTTGATTGGAGAGTGTTGATCTGAGCACCTCAAACTACTTCCTAGCCTAAAAAACTCCACAAGTACTCTGCTAGTTTCTTCCTTCATGTAGTGCACTCCTGACCTATCAAGGGAAGTCCTACAAATTCCAACATGATAATGCAGGTCTAGAAATCTGCAGCCAAGACTGTCACAGAGTCGATGAAGCCTTTGGTTGAGACCCTCCACTTGGCTCCAAAACAAAGGGTCTCTATCAACTCTGGGAATGATGCTGTATTAGTGTGATGTCTCCCAGGAGAGCCTAATTTATTTATCTGGTGTGCTTGTAAGATTTCTTCTGGACTTCCTGTGTAATATTAATGTTTTTTCCATGGTCTCTGAAGCATTTGTGTTACTGGAGCTGTTTTCAAACTACTGAATGCACATCATCATCATCTGAATCTTTTCACTGATTTGAAATGGTAGATCGTTACGCAATCTTACGATATACCTCTAACATTAATGATGAAAACTGCAGCTCGCAATTACATCAAATCTCCTGATGTAATTGCCACACAGCTCGAAGTTTCAAAATTAGCAGTCAGTTGGCAGTATACCATCTAATTTTCATTGTTGATAAACCATTTACATGGACTTATTTCACTCTCTTCTTTTTCCGACAGTTGCAACTTCAAGTCAATTTAGCTGTGTCCCTGGGAAAGTGTTCACAAAGCAGAGAACATCTGTTGCACACTTTCAAGAACGTAGCCACTTGGGTAGTTACCAATGATGCCCAGGATACAAAAAGGACATTAGAAACACTGAAAAGGAGGAATGGTCAAAGACATTTGAAAATTAATACTATGAAAGCCTCTGTTTACACCAGCTTTGACTGCTCCATAGTACAGACACATCAAACATAAGATTTATATATAAGCTGTTCTATCGTACTTTTAGGTTTTGCGACTCAAATGAACCAACTCCTCCATCTCCCTTACACTACATTCACTCCAGCTTTATTGAAGCTGAAAGTGATGTGCAGTTCAGAGAAAATTAAGTAGCCATCTATAATTTTTATTCTTATTATTTCCTAGAACATGACAGTTTCAATCAAATACTTACTTTTATCACAGTTTTCAGGGTCTTCAAAATACCTTATAAACCTCTCTTAATGTAAAAAAATAAAATGTGTGTAATGTAACCCTCTCTCTTCTGGCAACAATAAACAGATGATTTCATTAAATTTGATTACTTTCACTTCACTGAAAGGAGAATTGAGGGATTATTTGCTCAAACTGTCTTACAGGATTCAAAATTTTTACCTGTCATCCACACATTAAACCATTGTGAGTTAGGGTATGGAACGGAAAGCAACATGTTACCCTAAAAGAAGACGTGTGCCAGCCCAAGCAAGCCCATCTCAGATGGATTGGTTCGCATAGGCCAACGGATCTTGTTCAACCCCAGCTAGCTTGCTGAGCTCTGCTTTACCAGGCTGGCCCAGCAGCCTGATAATGGCAGACATATCACGGAGCACGCTGAATCACTGTCTGACTTGCTAGTCTACAGAGCCCACACCATCTGTCATATCCAGGTGGGCTAATCATAACGTATGCACTGCCTCAAAATGTCACTGATTTCGACAAAATTAAGAAGAAATACAAATTACTGATCAACAAAAATTAAGTGTTTCCTCACTCTGTTGTAGTTCTTTATGGGGAAAAAGATGTCGCAATTCAATGAATATTTCATTTCATTGTCGACTCTAAGCGAAGCATTTGTACCAACTGCAATATGTGACTGTCTGCTGTTAAGTGCATCCAACTTAACTATTGGAAAAATAAAACACTAACTGCTGTAGGCGCTGTGAAAGATGGTGCAATTTTGGGTAGCAGAAAACACACAAATACCTCGGACCTGTGAGATGAAACTGCTAATTAGTTCGCAGTGGTAGCAGAGTTCTCCAATGGTCAGTCCAGGAAATTGATGAACATTGCACACTCTGAGCCACAGAGAAAACAGTACGTCTGCAGAGCTTTAATTCATGTTAGATGAAACTTGAACTGTGTACGCAGTGCCACTGAATGAGTAACCTTCACAGCCCATTTGGTGGATATTGTTTAATCTGATATGGACTTAATCTAGTGAGTGCTTCCATAATCACCAATTGGTTATGTATGAATGCTGTGAACATGCTTCTATCTCGAATAAAGTAAATGGAAGCTACTGAGCCTATCTTAATGTGTGAACTTTTAGATAGTGGGAGGAAAAAAATACCATGATCCAGGAAGAGAACATGTCTGCAGCAGTAAGGAGACACCACCCCTACATCACTCAACACCTTGTCTTGGACTAAGAACAATTGTTAGCTTCAGACTGCCCCTTAAACATGTGGATGACATGAGCACTTAAGGTGGAGCATACAGAGTGAGTGTTTTGGCCTGGGCCTGGAGGCACCTCACAAGGTGCAGGCTGACTGGATTGGAAGCGCTGGAGGCATTGAGGCGAGACTGAGGTGGGCTGGTGAGGCAGCGAGCGGCCAGCCTGGTGGTATGGGACGGTTGACCCGTGGTGGGCCGTAGCAGGTAAGGAGTTTGCAGTGCATGGGTCTGCCTCCGAGCAGTTTGGGATACACGTGATACAACCAAGTAAAGCTCCACATGCCTGACAAAGCCTAATATGGTGAGATTCTGCAAGTTCGCGCAGCTTGAGGCTGTTGCCGATGGGCACCACTGTGGGGAGCCGGACTTTGGTATCACGGGGATGTCAACCTCGTCCCGTCTGTCCCCAGATCGGTCTGCCACTGTGGTTGCCCCGGTTGCTGCCCGCAGTGGGGCTGAGCCCTCGCCTGTGGTTGATTGGGAGGTCGTTCCAAGCCGTGGCAGGCAGCAAAAGACGTTCCCGGATGCTGATCAGAAAGCCTCCCCGGTGCGTCTGACAAATAGGTTTCAGGTACTGTCTCTGGCTGAACCAGATGCAGCTGCCTGCCCTGTTTCAGAGGATGATTCTCAGCCTTCAAGGTCTGGGCAGTCGCAGAGGGTGGGCTTATTGGTAGTTGGGAGCTCCAATGTTAGGCGCATAATGGGGACCCTTAGGGATATGGCGGCTAAGGAGGGGAAGAAATCCAGTGTGCACTCCTTGTGCATTCCGGGTGGAGTCATTCATGATGTGAAAAGGGTCCTTCCGTATGCCATGAAGAGCACAGGGTGCACCCAGCAGCAGGTGGTGGCACATGTCGGCACTAATGACGTGTGTCGCCTTGGATCTGAGGAAATTCTCTCTGGATTCCAGCAGCTATCTGATATGGTGAAGGCTGCCAGTCTTGCTTACGAGATGAAGGCAGAGCTCACCGTCTGCAGCATCGTTGACAGAACCGACTGAGGATCTTTTGTGCAGAGCTGGGTAGAGGGTCTGTGCTGGGAAAGTCCCTGAGCTTCAAGCGCTAAAAGAAAGCACAGAAGCTGAAATCGTTATAGGTACAAAAAGCTGGTTAAAGCCTGAAATAAGTTCTGCAGAAATTTTTACGAATCTCAAACAGTGTTCAGGAAAGATAGATCAGGCAGAATTGGTGGTGGAGTCTGTCAGTAGTGGTTTATCTTGTAGTGAAGTCGAAGTAGATACTCCGTGCGAATTGGTATGGGTGGAGGTTATACTTAACAGCGGAACTAAGTTAATAATTGGCTCCTTCTACCGACCCCCAGACTCCAATGATATAGTTGCTGAACAGTTCAGAGAAAATTTGAGTCTCGTAACAAATAAATACCCCACTCATATGGTTATAGTTGGTGGGGACTTCAACCTTCCCTCGATATGTTGGCAAAAATACTTGTTCAAAACCGGTGGTATCGAGCAGTTAGTCCACAAACCCAAGCGAATTGTAAATGGTTGTGAAAACACACTTGACCTCTTAGCCACAAACAATACAGAGCTAATAGAGAGCATCATGACTGATACAGGGATTAGTGATCACAAGGTCGTTGTAGGTAGGCTCAATACCGTTCCTTCCAAATCCACCAGAAACAAACTAAAAATAATTTTATTTAAAAAAGCGGATAAAGTGTCACTAGAAGCCTTCCTAAGAGACAATCTCCATTCCTTCCGAACTGACTATGCAAATGTGTACAAGATGTGGCTCAAATTCAGAGATATAGTAGAAACAGCAATTGAGAGATTCTTACCTCATAAATTGGTAAGAGATGGAACTGATCCCCCGTGGTACACAAAACAGGTCCGAACGCTGTTGCAGAGGCAATGTAAAAAGCATGCGAAGTTCAGATGAACGCGAAGTTCAGATGAACGCGAAATCCCGAAGATTGGCTAAAATTTAAAGACACGCAAAATTTGGCACAGACTTCAATGCGAGATGCCTTTAATAGGTTTCACAACGAAACATTGTCTCGAAATTTGGTAGAAAATCCGAAGAAATTCTGGTCGTATGAGAAGTACACAAGCGGCAAGACACAGTCAATACCTTCGCTGCGCAGTGCCGATGATACTGTTACCGATGACTGTGCCGCTAAAGCGGAGTTATTGAACACAGTTTTCTGAAATTCCTTCACCAGGGAAGACGAATGGAACATTTCAGAATTTGAAACACGAACAGCTGCTAGCATGAGTTTCTTAGAAGTAGATACCTTAGGGGTTGCGAAGCAACTCAAATCGCTTGATACGGGCAAGTCTTCAGGTCCAGATTGTATACCGATTAGGTTCCTTTCAGATTACGCTGATACAATAGCTCCCTACTTAGCAATCATATACAACTGCTCGCTCACTGATAGATCTGTACCCACAGATTGGAAAATTACGCAGGTCGCACCAGTGTTTAAGAAGGGTAGTGGGAGTAATCCATCGAACTACAGACCTATATCATTGACGTCAGTTTGCAGTAGGGTTTTGGAGCATATACTGCATTCAAACATTATGAATCACCTCGAAGGGAACGATCTATTGATACGTAATCAGCATGGTTTCAGAAAACATCGTTCTTGTGCAACGCAGCTAGCTCTTTATTCGCACGAAGTAATGGCCGCTATCAACAGGGGATGTCAAGTTGATTCCATATTTCTAGATTTCCGGAAAGCTTTTCACACCGTTCCTCACAAGCGACTTCTAATCAAGCTACGGGCCTATGGGGTATCGTCTCAGTTGTGCAACTGGATTCGTGATTTCATGTCAGGAAGGTCGCAGTTCGTAGTAATAGACGGCAAATCATCGAGTAAAACTGAAGTGATATCAGGTGTTCCCCAGGGAAGTGTCCTGGGACCTCTGCTGTTCCTGATCTATGTAAATGACCTGGGTGACAATCTGAGCAGTTCTCTTAGGTTGTTCGCAGATGATGCTGTAATTTAGCGTCTAGTAAGGTCATCCAAAGACCAGAATCAGTTGCAAAGCGATTTAGAAAAGATTGCTGTATGGTGTGGCAGGTGGCAGTTGATGCTAAATAACGAAAAGTGTGAGGTGATCCACATGAGTTCCAAAAGAAATCCGTTGGAATTCGATTACTCAATAAATAGTACAATTCTCAAGGCTGTCAATTCAACTAAGTACCTGGTTGTTAAAATTACGAACAACTTCAGTTGGAAAGACCACATAGATAATATTGTGGGGAAGGCGAGCCAAAGGTTGCGTTTCATTGGCAGGACACTTAGAAAATGCAACAAGTCCACTAAAGAGACAGCTTACACTACACTTGTTCGTCCTCTGTTAGAATATTGCTGCGCGGTGTGGGATCCTTACCAGGTGGGATTGACGGAGGACATCGAAAGGGTGCAAAAAAGGGCAGCTCGTTTTATATTATCACGTAATAGGGGAGAGAGGGTGGCAGGTATGATACGTGAGTTGGGATGGAAGTCATTAAAGCAAAGACGTTCTTCGTCGCAGCGAGATCTATTTACGAAATTTCGGTCACCAACTTTCTCTTCCGAATGCGAAAATATTTTGTTGAGCCCAACCAACATAGGTAGGAATGATCATCAAAATAAAATAAGAGAAATCAGAGCTCGAACAGAAAGGTTTAGGTGTTCATTTTTCCCGTGCGGTGTTCGGGAGTGGAATGGTAGGGAGATAATATGATTGTGGTTCGATGAACCCTCTGCCAAGCACTTAAATGTGAACTGCAGAGTAATCATGCAGATGTAGATGTAGATATGGTACATGTTAACTGAAGTTTCACCTCTACACATATTCATTTGATCAGTACATTATTCAGCAACAAGCTGTTAGGTATTGGAGATAAGTCTATCTTTCTCACAATCGAAAAAGAATAGTTAGGATTCATTCCTGATATTTGTATACTGTTCCACCATTACAACTCACAATGTTTATGAAGGATGCGTATGGTTCTGTGTGTTTGCGCAGATAATATACATCCGTTTCTGTAGCACCATAACTGCTCATTTACAGTTGCTCAGTTTCTGAAAGATATAAACAGTTTCAAGAAACTATCTTGACAGCACAATAAATAGAAATATTTTACTTTTGGATTACTTGGAGAACGGAGACTCTTGAGGAAGACCCTAACAGTAGCATTGAATGTGCTTAGACAATGGGATTTGAAACGATAAAAACATCACACAGTTTAAAAAGAAAACTTTCATTTTGAAACATGTGAACAGATTAATATATTATGGTGATACTTGCCTTAGACATCAGTAGTTTGGCCTTTTCAAAGTCAGATAAACTTTTTAAGCTGGAAAGGTTGGCACTAACGAGGTTTATTTCATATACCAATGAATCTAAAGTCTTCAGGTCATGAAACAAGTCCTCTAAGCCCTTATGTCATGAAAAAGAGAAAGAATACATCACCAGTTATTGTTTACTAATTTCAATATTTGCATTTTATCATTATAAACTTACTGGTTGGAAGGTATTACAATAATATAAACACTAAATCTACACTGTATATCAAAGTTTTAAATGAGAGCAATAATCTACACAAAGCTGAAAATAAATGAAAGAGTACAAGCCAGTTTGAGACACAAATGAAAACAGCAGCTGTGGAAGCATTGGTTTAGCGCATGTACGAGGCTTTTCAGACCCCAACCTCACAGATGCTGAAGAATTGTTTTGGAATGCTTGAATATAAAGTTGCTGGAAGAAAAAAGTAAATGTGGCTGACATTTCTTCTCCTCCTCATTGTTCTTCTTCATCTACTTCTCCTCCTCTACATTTGCGCTCTCTCTCTCTCTCTCTCTCTCTCTCTCTCTCTCTCTTTTAGATAATACAGCCTTTCAAATTACCCACATGTTAAGTAACCAACCCACTTGTGTTTCTCCCTCAATTTTTAAGAATTTTTGTTTTTCAGAAATTTTTCATTGTTCAATCTTTCCCGGTGGTTATTCTACTTCAAACAATTCTGGACTTCCTTTTTACTGAGGTTTTATATTTTTAGTTCCTTATACACTGATTCATTTATTATTCTATCCATTCCTATATAGTCTTTCACTCTTATAAGCAATCTCATATTAAAAGAAAAAAATATAATAAGTAGTGCAAGCAAGATTTATACAACTAATTGAAAAGAAGGATGGCATCAGAAGAGGTGCTGAAATCACATTATGGTTCACTGTCTATACATCAGTAGCCCTTCAGGTAAAGACGAAGATACAGCTAAACAAAAATGGTTGTTCAGGACTTGCAGTAGCTGACCAAGTGCAATACAGGCACCATCATGAAAGAAATGTTTTACTGCAGCAAGTCTCTGCACTTGTATGGCATAATGCGCCACTGCTGAATTTTTGTACATGGTGATGTTATTAGTCCTAGCACATAAGAGATCTGACTTGTTAACTATGTTTAACTTTTAACTGTTTGTTAATGCACTGAATTCATGTTGTTCCTGTTTAACAGGATACTTGAAAAGAAGGATGGCATCACAAGAGGTGCTGAAATCACATTATGGTTCACTGTCTATACATCAGTAGCCCTTCAGGTAAAGACGAAGATACAGCTAAACAAAAATGGTTGTTCAGGACTTGCAGTAGCTGACCAAGTGCAATACAGGCACCATCATGAAAGAAATGTTTTACTGCAGCAAGTCTCTGCACTTGTATGGCATAATGCGCCACTGCTGAATTTTTGTACATGGTGATGTTATTAGTCCTAGCACATAAGAGATCTGACTTGTTAACTATGTTTAACTTTTAACTGTTTGTTAATGCACTGAATTCATGTTGTTCCTGTTTAACAGGATACTTGAAAAGAAGGATGGCATCACAAGAGGTGCTGAAATCACATTATGGTTCACTGTCTATACATCAGTAGCCCTTCAGGTAAAGACGAAGATACAGCTAAACAAAAATGGTTGTTCAGGACTTGCAGTAGCTGACCAAGTGCAATACAGGCACCATCATGAAAATTGTGTATGAGTACAATGAATAAGTAAAAATGACAGCTCCAGATGGCATCAAATCTTTTAAACAACTGATGCAGTATGTCTTCATTAGCTATCTGGTCTAGCCATCTGATCTTCAGTATTATTTTTTAGCAACATAATCAAACACTTCTATTCTCTTCTAATCTGTACTGTTTACTGTACATGTTTTGCTTCATACTGAGCGAGTTGTTTCAGGTCAAGTGCCCTCCATGGGCAATCTGGCGTCAGTGGGCAGAGTGTGCAAACAACTGACACACAGGCAGTCATGGAGCCAGGCTGTAGCTTACACAACCGTACATCTCAGATATTTGACCACAGGCAGGGGTGGGCAAATAGCTCTTGAACACAACAGAATAAAATGTAAATACTTGAGAGTTGACAGGTGTTCGAGGATGCCTATGCCCCGTGGAGGAGAGTTTAAGAGCCTGCAATAATGCTACATCTCAGACAAGTAATTTATTTTTGAAAATTATTCCAAAAACTTAAATTTATATTTGTTGTTACCATGTTTCGCTTTTGTAGAAAAGCTCTTCTGCTTTTACCAGTATGTATTTTATGTCGAATATCCTTTTCACTTCTACCATTATCTGTTGATCTGTTAGTCGAAACACAAAAATCTGCTATTTTCGCCATCTCATTTATTAATCTAATTCCTTCAGTACAACCTTATGAAATTTGACTTTACTTCACTATACTTCTTTCACATTTATTGATCTTTTAAGTCCATTACCACATTTGACAGTAATGCAATGTGCCATATGTAAACACTGAATAACAAAATTGATGAGTTATATACTCTGGTGAGAAAATACTCACTCAACAAGGTTGTTTCTAACATAAAGCTGTAAATTAGGAATCCTTATATATTCAAAAGAAAGTTAAAAATATACTTCACTAGTATTTCAACAAATTATCTGAATATCTTGGTACAAGTAGTAGTACTTTATTGCAAAAAGGACTGAGTATTTAAAGATGTAGGTAAATATTTAAAATATACAATTGTAGTCAAGTTTACAGGGTGTCCCAAAAAGAATGAACCAATTTTAAATAGAATTATTTATTAGGATGAAGGGCTTAACACCAACAAATTGCATACTAAATTACTCAGAAAATACAAAAGTTTATAAAAATCCATCATAAATGTTCATTATGTCCTCCATTGGCTGCACGTACAACATCTAGCCGATAGCCGAATTCATCCCAAACTGAGCGTAAGGAACGCATGGCTGGCCAGGACTTTTGCCTTTACAGAGGCAACCTGTTTCTTCAAACTGTTTATACCACTATCGAATGTTCTTTGGTGATGGTGGTTTAGCACGAAATCGAATATGAAACGCCCGCTGAACTGTGATCACTGACTGAGTATGAGTAAATTCAATAACAGAATACTACTTCTGTTGTGCAGATGCCATATTGCGCGAGACTGGCTGCACGCTCCAGGTCAGCGCTCGTAGGACATCTAGTGGATTTTTTCTGAAACTCTAAACCATGCCGATTACATCTAGCGCTGTACCTAGTGACATATGTCTCAATATTATTACAAGTTAAAATCGGGTCATTCTTGTTGGGACACCCTGTAAATTAAACTACCAATGGCAGATAAACAGCAGATACCTGAGAAGGCAGCAGCTTTCATCAGAGTAACATCTTTCTTTCTAATTTACTTGATTAAATTTAACTGGAAAAAAGATGAATATCATCAAGCAGCATAGTGATAGTGTATCATTAAAATAGCATACAGATTAAGTTTCTAAAGTTTGGTTGTCTTTTGCTACTGAATACCTTGACTTCTTCAAGATCCCTGAAGGTTCTCCTTCTTGATGGGATGAACAACACAGGTTGAATGGATGGATTGATTGATGGACGGATGGACTGATTGAATGGGTGGTTGGATGGATGGATGGATGGATGGATGAAAAACCATGAGTGGTAAGCTACAATCCTCTCTCACTCCCTTCTCAGCTATTGCCTTCCACTCCATATAACTGCAGTCTGGTTCCTGAATAATGTGTAGGCAACGTTTTACTCTCAGATCATTTCAGAATGTCAGAGAGTGCAGGCCGTGGTAGTTGCAGTTCATTCCACTGTGCACACTAATTGCACTTCTGATAATTGATAAATTAAAATAATGAAGGAGAGAAATAATCAGATGGGATCATATGCAGACGTCAGTAAAAATTTATTAGAGTAAGTTTTGTGAAAGCAGCACTGTGATCCGAGTGGAGACCCACAAGATATTTGCATTTTAATTCAGCTTCATGATCCGAACTCATGTGAGTCAGAAGCAAGTGCAGAAAGCCACTGTTGCAGAGCATGGCAGTGATGGCCACAAAAATGCAAGTCAGCATGATGGCGACTCAGATAATAGCATCAAGAAGTTTTGATGGGTGTGGGGCTACACGAACCACAGCTTATTTAAAAATACTATGAAGTTTGCTGTGGTAGACACCTCTTCGATACAACCTGGTCCAACGGATAGCAGAAGGGAAGCAGAAAAATGGTGCATAACCAAGTTATACATTGTAACAGTAAGTAGGTCAGAGAGATTCTGTCAGGTATAGTTCCAAGAGTGTCTCCATAGGAGCAATTGATTTTAATTGTTATGTTAAAAGCATTAATGATTCTCAAAGTGGATACTGTGACATCACTGGCAGCCAGCACAGGAGGAAGTAGGGATGATGCGCCACTGACATGGAGAATGTGGCTGGTCTCTGAAGAGCCCAGACATGCAGCAAATGTCAGCTGCACAGTTCTGGCACAAGCGATGTTTTTGCTCTTATTATGTCAACAATGTCTAACTTAGTAAAGTTACTTAGAAGAGAATTTGTTTTATGTTTACAAAGTATATTTTTATTTATGACAACATATGCAGACTTTGACAGTGGTATATAATGAACAAAGATTATGCACGGCACGATGGTACCATCACTCCAATTCGTGTACGTACTTTGATTATTCCAGTGTTCACTGTCTCAATGTCGAGATTTCATCATCACTGATGACTACTTGTGTGTGGCAATGCTGGTTGTTTTGAATATTGAGTCACCGAATGCCAGTAGCTCAGCATTGTGGTTTGGAGTTCCACATGGCAGGTAGCAACAATTACAAGCAAAGCATAGCAGAGTTGTGGCAGCTTACCAGTGTAAATTCATGCCAAAGTAACTTTTCCTTGATTATTGGTAGTGTTGGTGCTAGAGGAAGGAGTTACAGTCATGTGAGCTATGTGAATTAGGATAAAGACTTTTGTAACTTGGTGCAACTGAAGTCATGAATGTACATCTACAAAACTGAAGAACACTGGTCCTCAACAATACATTAAGATTTTACCCAATTTATCTGTTATTCATTTACAGATGTGCCAGCCTCACTCAGAGTGTTATTATCTTAGACCAAGTCTTCTATAAGAGATCAAATGGTGGCGCACAATGTACTGACAGCTGCACTACAGGTAAGATGAAGTAAGTTTAACAGGTCAAGACTGGATGGTTGGTCTTCAAAGAGGCAGACAATCAGTCCAAGGCAAAACAAGAGCAAACACTTACCACAACATTACGTTCCTTTCCAAGGTTTAGCAGGTTTAAAGCATGATCAACAATCCCACTTCTTGATTCAAGCTGATGAACTTGAAATCTGTACCATTTTGTTATTAGTTCTGGTTCAAGATTTTCAATGGGGCACTGGAACTGCTTTAAATCTGGCTCCTCCTCATACAAAAATGTGGATCCATCATCCTGAGTTATATCAAGAACACATCTACAACAAAAATTGCAGTAAGAGGTTTGTGTATATTTTTAAGCTGAGTAAAATTTGAGAGTAACTGCCAACAGCACTAACGTCTTAGAGCAAATTACTAAATCTTATAATGACAATACTAAGTATTCATTTTTCACTGTAGTTTCTCTATCTTAAGTTTTAGCTTTTCTACAGTTTCCATGAACCTTGCTGAGAATAATTATGTTGCTAAGGTGAAACATTTATTTTATTTTGTGCTTAAGACATGCAGACATGTAGGAATCTTAACAGATTTGAAAATTAATATGTTTCAGAGGTAGGAGAAAAATCAAATCTGCTTTTAATTTTTCCACAGACAACTTTCATTTAACTTATTTAGTAACATTCCATTTATAAACACATACCGAAACTCAGGATTTTCAAAGCATTCCTTCTTGCGCAGCTGCGCTTGCTCTATTAGAACAACACCACCTTCAACTCCACATTCTGGAAGAATACCCTGATAGTTCACTGGGTCCATAGTTTCAGGAAAACTGGACAAAACAGGTAGCCAATGTGGCAGTACCACTGAACCATGGTATGTAAACATGTGTTGCACTGCTTCGCAGTTTCCTTCTCTCGCAAACTCCACAACTGATACTATGAGCGGTGTTGAGCGAAATCTCTGATAGAATGAGGAATCATACAGTGAATCTGCCAAGTGTGGTCCACCCATAATTATCTGCAAAAAATAAGGTTCCATTAATGAAGTGGAAAAAATACTGTTTGTGACTCAACACCAAACTTCAGGAATACATACCTCATATGTACGCAGCATATCAAGGTAATGTAACAGCAATATCCTGAATTTCAATAGTTCCTTCTGGTCATTATTTAGCTTATGTGGATTGATCTGTCAAAAAACCATTTAATTCATCATCTAGCAATGTGGTTTGCATCATTAAAAGCTAAAATCAGGCATTATACAAAATCAATAATGCCAGTTGGCCTGCTCCCATTAAATATAATTTTCTTCCAGTGGATTTAACTGCAGATTCTTAGTACAGTATTGTGTACATTTTTTTGTAATCAAGCAGTATTCCCCTTGAACATTTCTTAGCATTACTGGATATGCACATTTCTGAGGGAACTGTTACTGTGCATTTGGCTTTACCTTCCGCAGTAGATGATTGTTCCTCTCTTCTGGTTTTGTTGCATCTAGATCATCATCATCATAATCCAGATCAGGATGTTGCAGAATAAAATGGCCTCCATCAATTCCTGTAATAAAAGTAATTAACTCTGGGAAAATGAGAGTACAAAATTATTTTCAACAGCAGAATGTATCAAAAATACCTTCTCCCACAGCCACCACTGTTTCCAAATTGATTCCTTTAAGACCAAATTCCAGAAGTTCTCTTGCTGCTGCAAAGCTCTCGGGCACCCTTTCTATACATTCTCTAAGTACCCACGAACGTTTGGTTATCTTGCTCTAACATTGAACAAGAATTTTTCATCAATGCATGTATTTTAGAAGTTCAAATATCCTTATTATTTATATTAGAATGATAATTTGCATGATTAAGAGAAAGAGTGAATTAAGACAAAGAACAAATTGTACAGTATTAGTATGAAAAAGAAATATCTTGGAAAGAATACAGTTAGTGACATGAGAAAATGTGACATGTCACCATATACAGATAACAGAATGCAATTTCCAGTGTGTAACCATTCGAAGAGATGTCATTTTACTCTTAAGCAAAATGAATTCCAATGCAATTACCAGTGTGTAACCATTCAAAGGGATGTTAGTGTACTCTTAAGCAAAATGAATGTCAGGTTTAGGTGACTCAACACATACTGAATTATTCATTTAAAACATTCAAATCGCACAAACTAACTGACAGAGAATAATATTCTGTTTTCAACCATTTAAATTATAGTGTTGTCTCCACCAAATCATAGGTAAATCAAATAATTTGCTTCTATTAACATGATATTGTTATCAGTTTCAGATTTTCATAGGAAACTGTAGTTTGCCTTGTTGTTCATAAACCAGTCTTCACTACTGAAGTAAATTCAATGATGTAAATTATCTTGACAACCCAACAGTAATGACAGCACTTTAGGACACTGGGCTATAGTCACATCAAATCCAAAATGTGGACGACACAGTAATGAATGATACATAATAGTAGCAGTACCATTATTCAAGTCCAACAATAAAGATAGCAGATCTTGAAAATTTATAATCAGCAAAGGAAATGAGGAAAATAATAAATAGACATGAGTGAGATCGGGTTTTCTGCACTATGAAAGAAAAATTATACTGTTACATGCTTTCCTTTCTGTACTTCAAATCATCTTAATTTATGGCCCCCAACATTATAAATAATATTTGTGGAACCATTTTAAATGACAATGGAGATAAGTCATTATTACAACAGCACCATAAAACCACCCACGCTAGTTGGTTTTGGTCATCCAATCTTTTTTTTAAATGAGGAAAAATACAAAAAAAAGCCCACATCCGACCTCCATTTTGAAATATGTAAAAAAATATATTTATTTTCTGATAGAAAAAAAATAATATTCTTAGCCAAAGCACTTCTGTACGAAGAATCTGTGAATCTATATTAACTTCAATGTAGCTGCTACCCTGTACGACACTTAAAGTATATTGAAACAGACAGTGACAGACCTTCATCAAATGGTTGCCTCATCTGTTTCCTCATCATCTCTTACAATGGCACTGTAGATAACCAAAGGGAGCAAACTAGTCAGAAGCTCCAAATTACTCACCATTTAACCAGATCTGCTAACTAACTGTACCTCAGTCAAATGAGTGTCCCCTCTGTTTGCTTCAGCTGGCTCTAATTGCTCATTGGCTCCTAAGGCAGTATCAGAGAGAGCAAGGGGAGTGGGGGCTGGGGGGGGGGGGGGGGTGTACTACTTATGTCAGCTTACTCGCTGTTTAATTACATCTGCTGACCAACTCAAGTGTCATCGGTATGATCAATGTTTCCATTTGAATTGTGATGTAGATGGTATTGAAGTTGGACTGTGTTTGATCATTCTACATGCTATGCATTGGGTTCTCTCAAAGATGAACGAGAATGAAAATTTTGAATTCATTTTCCAATTACCTATGTCTTACCCTTTAAAAACATTTCCATTATGGCTACTACATGGGTGTTCCTGTCCTAGCACAACCACAAACTTCATAGTGTCACAATGCCATAATAAAATTCTGATAAACTCTTGTTTAAGTAGTATTTCAATCCTTTACAAAATTTGCTAGATTATTTGGAACTGATAGTAAAATTAAAACTTTTGGGACTGTCTGATATGGTAGTGATGATATAGCAACAAACATCCTTCTGCAAACTAGGTCATCAGAAATGGAGTACAAGCTCTGACAGGGTAAAGAAATTGACTACGTAATTTTCAAAGAAACTATCTGAGCATTTACCAGCTTGTTTTGGGAAACCACAGAAAAACTAAATCAAAATGGTCCTTCAGGGATTTAACAGCACTCCTGAATGAGAGTCTAGTGCTTCAACCACTGCATCACCTCACTCAGTCACAACATTATATATGGCTTTAATGTTAATTATTAACTTCTGGAATGTGTGACTAATATATTGTGCATGAAGAGTAATCAAGTGCCTGAGGACCATCATCATGAAAAGGAAACCTCACCTTATAGAGGCGACGTTGAGTTGCAGGCATGCACAACAAAAAGACTGCTATACATTTTGGCTTCTGGCCAAAAGGTCTTCTTCTAAAGTAGAAAACACACACACACACACACACACACACACACACAGTAACTGTCTCTGGCCACAACATTTTCAGCTTCAAGAAAAATCAGGTTTGTGTCCTTACAAATTTAACAAAGCAAATATTAATGAAAGAAACTTACAAGATAATCATGAATTGTGGCAATTGAAACAGAACTATTTCTCCACTGCCTCTGGTATACAAGATCACAGTCCAAATTATATGCTTTGGCTAATGCAAGTGCTTCCCCATATTCTTCATTGTCGATCTGCCAACAGATACACAAAATGATGATAAATTTAAAATTCATATAATATGCAACACCTCAAGTTAACAGTATTTCCAGAAAAGCCCAAATTTCTTAACACGAATTTGCACCAAAGGGCTTCAAATATCTTATTCCTATAGCAGAAGATATAAGGCTACTACATACACAATGTTTACAACATGCTGTCAATCTGACATAGAGGTCAGTGATGCTAAATCTGGAACATTCATCTGTGTTCTCTCCTGAAACAGAAACTGATAAGCAAGGCACATTTATTGTGTTAATTACCACATGTAGAACACTCCTGGAGTCCCAAGCTTCTGCATCACCTGAAAATACGCAATGAGTTGCACTGAAACAATGGAAGATACTATAGTTTCATATAAGTTTTAATAATATAAAAAATGGCCATACACGTAATATGAGGTCATGAGATACCAGCTTATTTAGTGTTGTAAAATGTTACATAAAGACACAAGGAGAATACTTCAGTATTGCAATTGCCTACATCAAGTAAACATATACTGAGAAGTCTGAAGATACCTCACAGCTTACTATGGAGTAGATCACACTTGACAAATAAAATGAGCAGAAAGCCTCTGCCAATTTGAATTTGTGTCCTGATCATTGACACAGACAAACACAGAATAATTTTCTATTTTCTTTTTACTGAGTTAGACAAGTGACAAAGAGACATTCATAAACTGAAATCACTTATTAAACTATGTATGTATAAATTTTGTAAATCACTTATCAAACTATTTACGTATAAATTTTGTGTCTGCAAAAGTACTTTATCCATTCAATTATTCATGAAAACATCACGTTCCATAAATCACATCATGTTTGGTTTAAAGGGGGTGGAGAGGGCGGGGGGGCGGGGCGGCGGGGGGGCAGGGGGGGGGGGGGGAAGGACCAGACTGTGAGGTCATTGGTCCTTTATTCCCAGTAAAATAATTACACAAGGGAAAGAAGAAAAGAAAGGAGATGTACAACACAATAACAGGGGAAAGGAAGAACCAGTAGAAAGACAGAAGGACAACCAACACTACTATGGACAAAACAGGAAAAGAAACCGACAGAGAGAAGCAAGAGACAGGAAGAAGGGGTAAAAACAAGAGAGCTGATGACCGTGGCTGACCGACCACAAGAATAAAAAGGAAAAGCCAACCACTCTGCGACACATTAAAACATCCACCCTAAAAGCATTAGAGTGGAGAGCACAAAGAGACAAAGGACATGCGCTGAAACTTATATACAATGATAAAACTCACCATCACGTATAAAACGTAAAACTAAATTAGCCAATGACACGTTGTCAGCTAAAATTAATGGCAATGAGTCCGGTAACTGAAAAGTCCATCACGGGGCAGCAAAAGGAGGACAGCTCACCAAGATATGGGCCACTGCCAGCCAGGTGCCGCACCGACACTGAGGTGGGTCATCACGGTGCAGGAGGCAGCCGTGTGCCACCCAAGTGTGGCCAATGCAGAGCCAGCAGAGAACCACAGAGTCCCTGCAAGAGGCCCACAAGGAGGACTGCCACACATTTGTAGTTTCCTTAATGGCACACAGTTTGTTGTGCATGCTGAGGTTATGCCATTTCGCCTCCCAAAGCCACAAAACCTTGTGGCATAGTACAGAACGCAGGTCAGCTGCAGAGAAGCTAACCTCCATAAGCGGTTTCTGTATAGTCTGTTTGGCCAGCCTGTCAGCAAATTCATTGCCTGGGATTCCGACGTGACCTGGGGTCCAGACAAACACCACTGAATGAGTGGACCATTACAGGGCATAGATGGACTCCTGGATGGTCGCTACCAAAGAATGACAAGGGTAGCACTGGTTGATAGCTTCTAGGCTGCTCAAGCAGTCAGTACACAGAAGAAACGACTCCGCAGGGCATGAACGGATGTGCTCAAGAGCACGAGATATAGCCATCAGCTCGGCAGCGAAAACACTGTAGCCATCAGGCAAGGAATGCTGCTCAATATGTCCTCCATCAACAAACGTCAAGCCGATGTGATCATCAGCCATCGAGTCATTGGTTTAAACCACTTCATGGCCTCGGTACATGTGAAGAATCGAGAGTAAGTGGAAGTGGAGAGCCGCAGGGTTAACCAAATCCTTAGGGCCTGTGAAAGGTCCAGGCGAAGCTGCAGCCTAGATGTACAGCATGGAGGTGTACGTGAATGGACCTCAAGTATAGGTGGTACAGGCAAGGACTTCAGTTTGGAAAGAAGGGATCAGACACTAACTGCAGTTGGGAGACCTGATCTGGGCCACCGATGTGGGAGATGAACCACCGTTGGTGGGAAAAGGAGACCGTGATTCGGATGTGCAGGAGAACTACGGAAATGTGCAACATAACTGGCCAGCAGTTGTGCACGCCTAACCTGCAATGGAGGGCCTCTGGCTTCCACAAGGACACTGGTCACCAGACTCGTCCTAAAAGCTCCTGTCGCTAGGCGAATGCCACTGTGGCACAATGGGTCGAGTAAATGCAACTCTGAGGGTGCCGCCAAACCATAAACCAGACCCCCATAGTCAAGGCGGTACTGAACAAGGGCTCTGTAGAGCTGCAGCAGCAAAGAGCAATCTGCACACCAGTTGGGGTTGCTCAGGCAGCGGAGGACACTGAGGTGCTGCCAGCACTTCTGCCTTAAGCTGGCTACGGTGAGGAAGCCAAGTCAATCGGGCATCAAAAACCAGTCCTAAGAATCGATATGTCTCCACTACAGTGAGTGGATCATCATTAAGGAAAGTTCTAGTTTTGAATGAACAGGACGACATCAACAGAAGTGCATAACACACAACATTGGGGCCGAAAACTGGAAACTGTGGGCTAGAGCCCATGACTGCACCTTGTGGACGGCTCCCTGTAGGTGCTGCTCAGCAACACCAGTACTGGTGGAGCAGTACGAAATACAGAAGTCATCTGCATACAGAGAAGGTGAGACGGACGGCCCTACAGCCGCTGCTAGACCATTAATGACCACTAAAAATAAAGAGACACTCAATACAGAGCCCTGCAGGACCACATTCTCCTGGATATGGGGAGGGAGGGGGGAGGAGGGGGAGGGGGGTGAGAGGGGAGAGGGAAGGGGGAAGGGGGAGGGGGGATGGAGGGACTATGGGAGGCACAAACTTGGACATGGGAAGTACGAAGCGACAGGAAATTTTGGATAAAAATCGATAGCGGGCCTCGGAGACCCCACTCGTGTAATGTGGTAAGGATATGACGACGCCAGGTGGTGTCATATGCTTTTCGTAAATCAAAAAAGACTGGAACCAGATAATGGATCTGGAAAAGGCTGTTTGGATGGCAGACTCAAAGGACACAAGATGATCAGTGGTAGAGTGACCCTGGCAGTAGCCACCGCCCTGACACAGAGCCAATAGGCCACATAACTCCAGGACCCAACCCAACTGCCGACACAACAAACGTTCCAGCAGCTTACAAAGAACATTGGTGAGGCTGATGGGCTGATAGCTATCCACATCAAGTGGGTTTTAAGCGGGTTTTTACCGGGTTTTAGCACCAGAATGATGGTGCTCTCCTGCTGTTGCGATTGAAAGATGCCATCGCACCAAATCCGGTTGAAGATGACGAGGAGATGGCGCCTGTAGTCAGATGAGAGATGTTTTTTCGTCTGACTGTGGATCCGATCTGGCCCAGGAGCTGTGTTGGAGCAATGTGCAAGGGCACTGAGGAGCTCCCACTCTCTAAATGGGGCGTTATAGGATTCACTGTGGCGTGTAGTGAACAACAGGACCTTCCCTTCCAGCCGCCATTTGAGAGTGCGAAAGGCTGGGAGGGGGGGTAATTCTCTGATGCAGAGGCTCAAGCACATTGCTCAGCAAAGTGCTTGGCAATCGCGTTATCATTGGTAGATAACACGCCATTTATGTTAACACCGGGAACACCTGTTGGGGTCTGGTACCCGAAAACACGTTTGATCTTCACCCAGACTTGGAAAGGTGATGTATGGCACCCAATGGTTGAGACATATCTCACCCAACACTCCTACTTTCATTGTTTGATAAGTTGACGAATGCCGGCGCGGAGCCATTTAGAGGTTATGAGGTGCTCCAGGTAAGGGTGCCATTTATGCCACTGTAGAGCTCGCCGATGCTCCTTAATTGCTTCAGTGACTTCCGGTGACCACCAACGGACTGCCTTTCCCCCAGGGGCACCCTAAAGAGCAACGGATTGTGTTTTCTGCCACAGAAACGATTGCTGTAGTCACCTGCTCAACCATTACATCAATGTTCCCATGTGGGAGAGATTCAACGGTGACAGCAAAAGTTAAAGTTTCCCAGTCCCCCTTGTTTAAAGCCCATCTGGGCAGGCGTCCATGGGCCTGACGCCGGGGCAGTGACAGGAAGATGGGGAAGTGGTCACTACCACACAGGTCTTCATGTGCTCTACAGGGGATACATGGGAGAAGTCCTGGGCTGCAAATTGATAAATCAATGGCCGGGTAACTACCATGAGCCACACTGAAATGTGTGGCAGCCCCACTATTTAAGAGGCAGAGGTCGAACTGAGACAGTAAAGTTTCGACATCTCTGCCTTGGCCAGTAAGCACAGTGCCACCCCACAAGGGGTTATGGGCATTAAAATCTCCCAAAAGTAGGAAAGGTTTAGGGAGTTGATCAGTCAGTGCAGCTAATAAATTCAGGGGTATTGCACCATCCGGAGGAAGATATACATTGCGGACAGTTATTTCCTGCGTCGTCTTTATTCTGACAGCCACAGCTTCAAGAGGGGTTGGAAGAGACACAGGTTCACTATAGACTGAGTTTAGGACATAAATGCAAACTCCACCAGACACTCAATTATTGTCGCGACAGTTCCTGTAGTATCCCTTATAGCCGTGGAGGGTAGGGGCCCGCATTGCCAGGAACCAGGTTTCCTGGAGGGCAATGCAGAAAGCAGTAGTAAAGCTTAACAGTTGCCGTAGCTCAGCCAGGCAGTGGAAAAAAACCGCCGGAATTGCACTGGAAGTTGACATCTTGAGACTGGGAAGATATGGAACATTCAATGAAGCGGTTTACGCCTAAGGTCACCTGCTGCCACCGACGTTTTGGCTGAGCAGCCTATATCCATTGTGTCTGAGGGTCCGGCGAGATCTACGTCCTCAGTGGAATCCAGAATCTCCGCCTCATCTGCAGACACAGAGCTTGTAGGTAGCGGTGGTGTGGGTGCCACCACAATTCCCTTGGTCTTGAGGACCTTCTTTTGGAATTTCTCTCACTGCTCCTTGGGTTTTCCTGGCTGGGAGGACTTCACTGATTCAGTCTCCAGGACTGAGGATGAGCGTGAAAGCCCTACAACCAGCTGCTTTTGGGCTCTTCAGCCACTGGCGGGTAGCATCTTTCCCATTAGCAGAAACCAGGGAAGGGAGTGACACAAGGAACCCCTTCCTAGTGAGATGAGCCGAAGAAGACCTACAGCTTCTCTGGCTCAGAAGTGGGGACTGATATCTCCGATGGTCGGGTGTGTTGCTCCCGAAGTAGGTGGTGCAGGAGCAACAGGGAGGGAAGTGACCCCCACTGTCAAGGGGGCAGGTGTAGTCTTCTGGTTCTGAGAGGCAACGGGAATGCGAGGAACTGATGGGGCGACAACTGTTCTTGTAGCGGCAGCCTAAGAGGAGGTCATAGCCACAGGATGTAGGCGCTCAAATTCTGTCTTAACCTCAGTGTAGGTCAGTCAGTCCAAGGTCTTATATTCCATGATTTTCCTCTCTTTCTGCATAATCCTGCAGTCTGGCGAGCAAGGTGAATAATGCCCTTGCAGTTGACAGATATGGGAGGCATGGCACATGGAGTATTGGGATGTGATGGACGTCCACAATCTCGACTTGTGACGCTGAAAGTACAGCATGAAGACATATGGCTGAACTTCCAGTACTTCAAGCACCACATTGGGGGAGGGATATATGGCTTGATGTCACAGCGATAGACCATCACTTTGACCTTCTCTACATCTACATTTATACTCTGCAAGCCACCCAATGGTGTGTGGTGGAGGGCACTTTACGTGCCACTGTCATTACCTCCCTTTCCTGTTCCACTCACATATGGTTTGTGGGAAGAACAACTGCCGGAAAGCCTCCATACGTGCTCGAATCTCTCTAATTTTACATCCGTGATCTCCTCGGGAGGTATAAGTAGTGGGAAGCAATATATTCAATACCTCATCCACCAATGCACCCTCTCGAAACCTGGACAGCAAGCTACACCGCGATGCAGAGCGCCTCTCTTGAAGAGTCTGCCACTTGAGTTTGCTAAACATCTCCATAATGCTATTACGCTTAACAAATATCCCTGTGACAAAACGTGCTGCTCTTCTTTGGATCTTCTCTATCTCCTCTGTCAACCCGACCTGGTACGGATCCCACACTGATGAGCAATACTCAAGTATAGGCCGAACAGTGTTTTGTAAGCCACCTCCTTTGTTGATGGACTACATTTTCTAAGGACTCTCCCAATGACTCTCAACCTGGCACCCGCCTTACCAACAATTAATTTTATATGATCATTCCACTTCAAATCGTTCCATATGCATACTCCCAGATATTTTACAGAAGTAACTGCTACCAGTGTTTGTTCCGCTATCATATAATCATACAATAAAGGATCCTTCTTTCTATGTATTCCCAATACATTACATTTGTCTATGTTAAGGGTCAGTGCAATGTGTCACCCTCAAACACCAAGATGAAGGCACCTGTGGCAACCTTATTATCCCTCGGACCCCGATGGACATGCCGGATGAAATGAACACCTCGCTGCTCTAAATTGGCTAGCAGCTCTTCGTCAGACAGCAGAAGGTCCCTGTGGAAATAAAACCCTGGACCATATTTAAGCTCTTATAGGGTGTGCTGCTAACAGAAACATCCCCCCAACTTGTCACAAGCGAGTAATGCCTGCGACTGGGCAGAGGTTACTGTTTTGATCAAGACTGACCCAGAGCACATTTTGGACAAGCCCTCCACTTCCCCAAACTTGCCCTCCAAATGTTCAACAAAAAACTGATGCTTCATGGACATGAATGATTCCCCATCAGCTCTCATACATATGAGGTACCGGGACGAATAAGCTTCACTGCCATCCTTAGCCTGGCGTTCCTCCAGTAGTGTGGCCAGGGAAGGGAACAATTTGGGGTCATATTTCTTAGCATTGAAGTTAGACTTTGCCCACTTAGAGACTGCTGGCGGCAGACCACCAGCAAGAGATGACGCACTATGCTTCATGGCATGTCATCTGCCCTGATGCCACCCATTCCGACCAGGGACCCTCTCCACGGGTGCCATACAGCCTCAGCAAGAGCCACCTGGCAGGATAACCAATGCCGGGAGTCCCAATGCCCCAGGGAGATGGGCATCTACTCCATGGCATACGGGGGGAGTTAACAACGCAGGCATCAGCAGAGCAATCCCTGTGCTGTCAAGGGGCTACAACCAACAGGTAAATGGCAGCCCCACCACAACAGACTGGATATGAGGTGCTAAGAAGCCCATGGTCATCATCATCACAGAACGCGACATTGCATAATGCATGGTGGAAAACGCACCCAGGAAGGTGTCCTCACCCAAGAGATAGAGAATTAGCGGGACTGCAATGAGACAACGAGAAAGTGGGCTAAAAATCTCAATGCACAATGGACACGATGCGCCCTTCCGCAATTGGCTCGCTCTTTGGGAAAACTTAGAAAGATGGAGGTCAAACCTGGCAGGGGACCATCACATAAAGGCCAAAATGTGTGAGACTCCTTTTAGACACCAAAACGACAGCCAGGGATACCTCAGGCCTATTCTAATCCCCGGACCCACAGGGAGGCATCCCAACATGAAGGAGCTGCTTTTAGGACAATAACGATGATGATGAGTTTCCAAAAAATTGGTATGTCTGTTACTTTTAAGAAATTTAGGCAACATTCTGGAACTTCAGGAAGTTTTACTTTATATACGATAAACAGTAAAAACCGAAATCATAATTTCTTTTATTTATATTGGTGCTGCCCTGTTTTGGTTGTCATAACCAACATGTCACTAAAATTAATTTACTGACACCACATGAGGAGACAGTGCTCAGAGTTATTGTTCCTGCTACATGGTAGCCATCGTCAACTGCTCTGTTACTTTAGTTAGTAGAGAGAGAACTGCTTGCCCGTGCAGAGATGGCCACTGATGAGCGGCTCCAAGGACTCGCACCTGTGCCAAGAAACAAACATCCCCCCCTCCCCCCCCCCCCCCTCCCGCCCTCAAACACCATATCATGCGTAATGTTCATTGAGGAGTTTTCTTGTGGCTTGTGTGATTGGTGTAAGGGGTAACACATGGAGTAAATCTATAAGCTAGCATAGGTAAAAAGTCACTATGTTTGTTGGTTCAGGGGTGGAGTGTAGCTGGGCACACTTGGGCCAGAAGTGCTGCGAAGAGTTTCCTCCACCCCTCCACCACATCTCCACCCCCATGCACACAGCCTGTACCACTGCACAAGGAGGCATCATTAAATATTGTTAAAGTGCCCATTTTCTCGTAAGAAATAGAACTGTCACCAGCTGTTGTACTATCCGCAAGTATCTGAAGGTAACACCGTACGCTGATTCAGTTTAAATAACAGATCAGCTGGAGCAACACACTCCACAAGGATATGAAATATTATCACGGCTCCTCCACAGGTACAATGGGGTGTGTCTGCTTATCACAGGACAGACTCATGGGCAAGTTTGGTGTGGCTGATACATCATCATCTTTTTTGTGCCTTTGTCCCACACCGGTACAGTCAGCATAGTATTTAATGAATTTGGCATGGCTAATTTATGGGGTGCCCAGATGTACTTCCTATTGCCACCCTGTAGCCCCTCTGAACAGAATTTGTGTACCTTAACACTGTCTGTGTAGTATTATTTATGTGAAAGTGAATGAAAATTTTCCAAATGTTTGTGAATCGCATAACTGAGGTGGGACTTGGGGACCAGCCCCGTATTCACCTAGTGGGATGTGGGAAATGGTCAAATAACCAGATCCTGGCTGGCCAGCTCACTGGCCGTCATTATTAATCTGTCTGCTGAATTTGATTCGAGGCTGGTGCAACTCCCCATACTGGACACAGTGCTTTAACATGCATGATTATTCAAACGGTTGGTTGGTTGGTTAAAGGGACCAAAGTACTACGTCATCGGTCCCTTTTTCCTCTAACAGATACGTCTACATGACTGTAGATCAGAGACAGCCAACCACGCAAAATGCAGGGGAAGAAAACCCCCAAGATCTATGAAAGGTCAACGATGGCGATACAAGGGACATCAAGGAGAAAGTGAGACATCAGAGGAAAGGTAGGCAAGGCGTCCCATCTAGGGAGCAGCCGGAAGTCCCAGAAAGCATAGTGAAGTGAGGGGACGTACATCAACCTGTCCCTGCTACTTACTAGATACACCACCAGAAATTGTCTAGGAAAGGCTAGCAGAATTGACAGGGCAAGAAAAGCACAGACAACGTCTAACAGACCACGCAAGAGGAGGGAAGCAGAATAAAGGAGCAGGTAGGGTGAGGACTGGACTGGACCACCAAACCCAGACAGCTGCAATCTGATCTGGACAGAGGACGCAACAGCGTGTTCAGCCTACCCCTCAATGGGCCGATAAGGTTAAATGGATTTACCTTAAAGAGAGTGATAAAGGCTCCCATCACAAATAAAACATAAAACTATAGTCAGACACTGAGGCATCATCTCCTAGCACCAAGGGTAGTGAGTAAGGGAGATTGAGAGTCCAGTGCAGGGCAGCTAGGTTGGGACAGTCTAGCAAAATGTTGATCACCGTCGAATGGGAATCATGACGACAGAGGTGTGGAGTCCTTGTTACAGAGTAGATGACCATGAGTCAGCCAAGTATGGTCGACATGGAGCTAGCAAAGGATAGAAGAGTTGCGCGAGCGGCCTGCATTAAGGAGCTCCACAGATTTGTAGTCCTTTACCACCTGTAGTTTGTTTGGTGAACTCAGAGTGAGCCATTTCAAATTCCAGATTCCTAAAACTTGATGGCATAATACTGACTGGAGATCAGTTTCTGTAATATTGATCTCAAGATTCGATTTACTGGTAGCCAGTTTGGCCAGGCTATCAGTAAATTCATTCCTCACAGGATCCCGATGTGGCCATGGGTCCAGACGAAGGTCACTGAGTGTCCACATTGTTCAAGGGCATCCAGGGAATCCTAGATGGCAATGACAAAGGGGTGGTGAGGGTAGCACTAGCAAACTGCTCAGGGAGTCGCTGCAGATGAAAACAGACTCACCAGTGCAGGAAAAGATTAGCTCAAAAGTACAAGAGATGGCTATTAATCCCACAGTGGAAACACTACAGCCGTCTGTCAAGGAGCACAGTTCAGTTTGCCCCATGTGGGTATAAACAGTGCCCATGAGACCAGCAACCATCAAGCCACCAGATAGATGACTTCTGAACTCCAGATTGCACCACAAATAGGGAAAAATGGTGACAGAGGGACTCGGGAGGAATTGAGTCTTTCACACCTTGTGGAGTTCTGGACGAGAGATGCAACATGTGGGGCCGGAGACGAGGTGGAAGAGGAAACAACTGGAGTTCTGAGAGGAAGGACTGGATGTGGATTCCGATCATAATCCTTGATCTGTGCCGCCATTGTGGGTGATGGATTTCCATGTTTGGAAAGAGGAGACGGTAGTTTGGATGATTGGGGGAGCTGTGCATGTGGGTAGCATAACCGACAAGCTGTTGATGGCACCTGATATGCAATGAAGGTGCCCCAGCCTCCACGAGTAAGCTGTTCATACGGCTAATATGAAAGGCTCCTGTCACAAATTGAACCCTGCAGTGCTGTATCAGATCCAGTACCAACAATTCTGAAGGCGGTGCCCAACAATATGTCAGACCCCCATAATCAAGATGGGATCATATCAGAGCTTTGTTAACTTTCAAACAGGTAGAGTGACCCGCACTCCAGCTGGTGTTACTCAGGCAGCGAAATGTATTATGGTGCAGCCAGCACTTTTGCGTAAGCTGGCAAATATGGGGACTCCACAGCAACCGAGCATCGAAGACCAGTCCTAAAAGGCGATAAGTCTCCACTACATTGAGCAGTTGGTCATTGACATAAAGGTCTGAGTATGGGTGAGCAGTACAATGTTGACAGAAGTGCACAATGCTGAAAACCGAAAGCCACGGCTGAGGGGCCATGCCTGCAACTTTCACATGGCAGCTTACAACTGATGTTCAGTAACACCCACGCTAGGAGAGCAATACTAGAGGCAAAAATCGTCAGTTACAAGGAGGGTGATACTGAGGACCCCACAGCTGTTGCTATACCATTGACAACTACTAGAAAGACAGGAACACTCAGTACAAAACCTTGTGGGACCCCATTCTCTTGCATAAGAAGGGTAGGGTGGGGGGGGGGGGGGGGGGGGGGAGACTGTGGGAAGTACCAACTCGAACTTGGAAAGTACAATGCGACAGGAAGGTCTCGATAAAAATCAGGAGCAAACCCCAGAGACCCCACTCATGTAAGGTAGCACGGATGTGGTGCCGCCGTGTGGTGTCATCAGCTTTTGCAGGTCACAGAAGACAGCTATAAGATGTTGACATCCAGCAAAAGCTGTTTGGATGGCAAACTCCAAATAAACCAGATTAGAATGGCCTTGGCAAAAACCACCCAGGGATGAAGCCAGAAGACCCCAAGACTCAAACAGCCAACACAGGTGCTGGTTCACCATGTGTTCAAGCATCTTACAGAGAACATTGCTAAGACTAATTGGGTGATACCTGTCCATCTCTAAAGGGTGCTTGTCCAGTTTGAGCACTGGGACAATGATGCTTTCTTGCCATCATGATAGAAACTTGCCCTTGCTCCAGATGCAGTTAAAAGATGAAAAGGATATGACACTGACAATGCAATGGTAGGTGCTGGACCATTTGGTTGTGGATGTGGTCTGGCCTTGGGGCTGTATCAGGGCACTAGACTATGGCACTGACCAATTTATGTTTGCTGAATGGACTATTATATTGCTCCAAGTGGCATACAGCACAAGATAATGGCTTTCACTCCACCTGCTGTTTTAGGACATGAAAGACAGCCTCAGATGCAGATGCTCGGGTATAGTGCAGAGTAAAATGTTCAGTGACCGAATCTGGGTCAGCATAGACAGCACCATTTAAGGTAACACAGGGTACACCTACAGGTGTCTGGTATCCATAGAGATGTCTGATCTTTGCCCAAATCTGCGAAGGGGAGGTACGCAGTCGAATAGTTGAAACATATCACTTGCAGCATCCTTGTTTCCATCGATTTATTAGGTTGCGGACCTGTGCATGGAGCTGTTTAAATACAATAAGGTGCTCCATTGATGGACAGCGCTTATGAGTGTGGACAGTCTGCCTACAATCTTGAATGGCCTCTGTGACTTCTGATGACCACCAAGGTACTGTCTTCTGTCAGCGTGGGCCTGAGGAACAGGGGATTGCCAAATCATCTGCCAAAAGAATGGCTGTAGTTGTATTCTGGACTGCCTTGTCAATATATCCTCACAGCAGGGAGCTAAGGGCGACAGCACAGGTAAAAGCAGCCCAGACAACACTGTTGAGAGGCAACAAAAGAACGACACTCAGGGAGGGACAGGAAGACCCAGGAAGTGGTCACTACAACACAGGTCATCATGGACTCTCCAGTGGATGGATGGGAGAAGACCACAGTTGCAAATGGAAAGGTCAATGGCTGAGAAAGTTCCGTGTGCTACAGTGAAGTGTGTGGGAGTATAAACATTAAAGAGGCAAAGGTCAAATTGCGCCAGTGAGTTTCTGAGATCAAGATCTTTACCACAGGTAGCAATTGCGGTTCCACCCCACAAAGGGTTATGGGCACTGATATCATCCAAGATTAGGAAAGGTGGGAGGTGCTGAGAAACCAATGCAAACAATACATCCTGCGACACTTCACCATTGGGAGGAAAGTAAACATTGCAGATGTTAATACCCTGAAAAGCCCTTATCCAAACAGCCATAGCCTCCAAAGTTGTATCAAGAGACACAACTTCAATATAGAGTGCCCAGAATATAAGTGCAAACTCCACCTGACACCGTCACAGATAGCATGATCCTTATAATATACCCAGTACCCACGAAGGGATTGGGTCCACTATTCTGGAAGCCAAGTATCCTGAAGGTCAATTTAGAAGGTGGGGAAGTACTTAAAAGAAGATGTAGCTCAGCCAGGTGGTGGAAAAAACCACAATTCCACTAGAGAATAATTTTTCAATGTACTGTGAGGCCATGAAGGAACCACAGAAGCAAGTTATGCCCTAGGGTCACCTCCTGCCACAGGGTGAGGGGTTATGGCATCAATACACATAGGTTCCAGTTCAGTCATATGGTGCGAGCCACAGCCTCAGGAGCCGAAAGAATCTCCATCTTGGCCACAGGAATAAAATGGGCATGATCTGCTGGCAAGGGGGCCACTGAGATATCCTCCTTCTTGGAAGACTTTTTCTTATATTTCCTCTCCTTACAGGATTTCAATGATTGTGAGGGCTTTTCTGAATTAGTTTCAGGTAAAGACTATGACCACAAAGTGCTGTGACCAGCAGCCTGTGGCACCTTCAGCCACTGGGCTGAGGGACCCCCACCTGCCACCTGGTGAGAGGAGCCAGAGGAAGGTGATTAGTCACCCACTGGGAAGCGGAACCAATGTCCCTGGTGGGTGGAAAGCCATTGTTTCTAAAGTAGGTGTGGGGGGCAAGCAGCAAGAAGGGAGCCCCCAACCAGGCATGGTCGAGCTGCCCTGAGGGCCCATCATAGGACGTGTAACAGGCAAGAGTACCATCGCCGAAGGGGGCAATGTGATTGCAGCTGTAGCTCACAACGCTGTTTTACATGCCACGTGCAAACGCTTTTATTCGTCTTGGCCTCTTGATAAGTTAGTTTGTCCAGATTCCTGTAGTCTTGTAGTTTCTTCTCTCTCTGGAAAACAATGAAATCTGCTGAGCAGAGAGAATGGTGCTTTCCACGATTGACAGACGGGTAGAAGGGCACAAGAATGTTCACATGCAGCACTCATCCACAATCTTTACAGATGATGCTAGGATTCCAAAGTGAAGACATGTGCCCAAATTTCAGACCCTTGAAGCACCGCATGGGAGGGAGGGAGTGGGCATGAGAGGGATGGGACATATGGTTTCACATTGCATCAGTATAGCATCACATTGACCTTTTCAGGCAAACAACCAAGGTTAAGGGACTGGTAGCGGTGCAATTGTCTTTTGGCCCCCTATGCTCCTGACGGACAAAGTGTACAACCCATCACTCCAAGTTGGCATGTAGCTTACCATCAGATTCAAAGAGCAGGTCTCAGTGGAAAATGATGGCCTGAACCATATTTGGGCTATTCTGGGGAGTGGGGAGTGACAGACACTGGTATGCCACCAAGCATGTTACAAGCGAGCAGTGGCCCTGACTGAGCAGGAGATGCTGTTTTGATCAAAACTGAGCCACTTTTTGTTTTAGAGATGGCTGCCACTTCCCCAAACTTGTCTTCTAAGTTCTCCACAAAGAATAAGGTCTTTGTAGCCAAGAAGGAATCTCAATCAGTCCTTTTGCAAACTATTGGAGGGACTGAAACTTGCTGGCAGATTAAAACTGTTGTGACTTAGCAAGACAGCCAAGTCACAACGAGAGGAAGCCGAAAGGCACGCGTTAAGCTCACGCAGATTGGCGTGAGGTCTGGAACAGTTAACAGGAAATGAGAACTTAGAAAATGGACGCAGTTGCTGTAATACTTAACTTTAATCCATATTTGTAGAACATCGCTCTTGATGATACATGCTTCACAATATTAATTATCAAAGCTATGGCACATTGCTAGGTTGTAGCCAATGACTTAGCTGAAGGCTATGCTAACTATCGTCTCGGCAAATGAGAGCGTATTTGTCAGTGAACCATTGCTATGAGCGTTGGCTGTACAACTGGGGCGAGTGCTAATAAGTCTCTCTAGACCTGCCGTGTGGTGGCGCTCGGTCTGAAATTACTGACAGTGGCGACACTCGGGTCCGGCGTATACTAATGGACCGCGGCCGATTTAAAGGCTACCACCTAGCAAGTGTGGTGTCTGGCGGTGACACCACAAAAACTGTGTGCCGGACTGAGACTCGAACTCGGGACCTTTGCCTTTCGCGGGCAAGTGTTCTACCAACTGAGCTACCCAAGCATGACTCACGCCCCGTCCTCACAGCCTTACTTCTGTCAGCACCTCGTCTCCTACCTTCCTAGAGTACTAATGATATTTACATCTCTGCTTGACTGTGACCATGTTGGCATAGGTGAGATAACCAATTTGGTTGGTTGTCAATTAGCAGACCTAAAAAAAGCAAAACTGTTCAACAACCTGTAGCAGCTGATCTATGTAAAGATCACTGTGGGGATGTGCTGATCTGAGTCTGTATGGCATGAGATTTTGCTGGTGAGAAATAATACCCATCATTCTGGTTCCAGTCATATGTCTTTTATATAGTTCTCTGAAGTTGACACTCCACAACGTGTAATAGTGTACAGGTGTAACATAAGCAGAAACCATCAATGTATAGTGCTATAGGCTCCACAAAAGTTAAAGAGGATATTCTGCTACCTGCAGAACCCCATTCTCTTGAATGTATTGACATCTAGGTTATGTTCACACTTGGACTCAAAATGAAATGATCATGAAATCAAGACCCTAAGCTGTTGCCAGGCACTGATATACATCAACGGGGACAGTTGAAAATGTGTGCCCCAACCGGGACTCGAACCCGGGATCTCCTGCTTACATGGCAGATGCTCTATCCATTTGAGCCACCGAGGGCACAAAGGATAGCGTGACTGCAGGGATTTATCCCTTGCACGCTCCCCGTGAAACCCACATTCCCAGCTTAATGTCCACACACTACATTCGTAGTGCCCCTGCCCACTACACTTATTACTCGTGGCAGACAATCTTACCGAGACCTGTAAGAGTTTGGGCAATGCGTGTGCATCAGCACAGAAGAAGGCCGGTGAGCCTTAACTATATAAAGATGGTACAACTGATAAATAGTTCTCTTTCAAAACTGGCTGACTTTATGTAATGCGAATAAAATTTACTAATGGCATGTTGTATTTTGCACCTTTTGAAAGTCAAAGAATGCAGAAAGCAGCTGTTAGCAGTCAGCATATTTGTCATGGACTGCAGATTCCAGGATCAGAATATGGTCAATGGTGGGCAGGGTGTCTCAGAAATCATGTTGGAATTTAAAACAAGATTTTTTAGAATCCAGGCACCAACAAAATTGCCCAGCCTTTCAAACAATTTACAGACACTGGCTGTTGGACAAATTTCACTGCAGTTATTTCTGTATGTGCATATTTCCCAGTTTTAAGATGGGCATTATGATGGAAATACTTCCTGCCATATTCGATTAAAACCACTAAGTTATTATTTTTACTTATTGCATCTGATGGTGTATAATGCTGACATACGTAAGTTCACAGTTTTGTATTTATTTACTAACAGACACCCATGCAATTGCATATGACATGATGTATGCCAAGAACAAAAACACAGAAAATATGGCGGAAACAGACACAAAAAAAAATAAAAAAAACCATGCTGTAATGTGTAGTAAATAAGGTATCATGAAATTATTGACAAAAAACAATATCTGGAACCAAACAGCACACATGAAATAATATTTTACACTGTTTATAAAGGATTCTATTTTTGCATGTTTTAGAATCAAAGAAACCACTGGTGATGGTGATATTATTGCTGCAACTAGTTTGGGAATAAATAAATAACAAAAGTGCTTTGCATCAAGACGTACCCACAGTCCCATATTATTGTTTTCTACACAAACATGGACCAATGGAAGAATTCAAAATAAAATTATTGATTGTGCATTGTGTTGGATCATGGGGGAGTATTCTGACACAAATCTGAAGGGCTATTGAGTCCCTATTAATTAAAAAGGCATAACTTTCTAGGTGTAAGGAGCACAAGCATAAAGTGCTGCATTTTGCCAGGCATTGATGATCTGTAAAGGTAGTGCAATGGCTGCTCAATGCAGGCGTTTCTGCAAGATGTGCTGCTAGATGTTTCATTATATTCAGGGGACTGTTGCTAATGTCTCCATTATCAGAGATTTCTGTATGCAGGCAATGGCCACAAATGCAGCAGAGTTTATATTTTATACATGAGAGGATCAGGTGCGTACTCTCATTCTTAATTAAAAATGTGCTTTCACCCAGTCATTTAAATGATATTAAGTTGCTCATTTGTGTGTTGTATGTACAGCTTCAAAATGCTCTTCTACATTCTGTAATGGCAGCTGCTGCTTCCTCAGACCGCCATGGTATGGGCTTCCATATAGGAAGGCCCAAAGAGAAGAAGATTATGGTGTGATTTGCTCTACACTTTTTCAGGTCCAACTGAAATGTATCCATTTTGTTCTCATCCACTGAGCTACTGCAATTGCAGAACTGCCATGACTGCTGTCAGGTTTTTTTTATGATCATGAATTAGCTGAGACAGCCTTCTCAGTACATTGCACCCACTGATAGCATATACCAGGAGATGGTAGCTTCTGTAGTTATTTTGACTGAGAATAAGCACATCACATCATACCTGTACATTCATGGATTCACCTCAGTTTTGGTCACTGAGAGTTTTTATTTGCTCTCATGGGGAAAACCTACGATGGATGTTTGCACGAGGGAGCAGTAACTGCTGCGCAGAAGCAAACCCATTTCTGACGTTCTGCGCATGACGTCACTAAGGAACAGCTCTTGGCGCGCGCGAAGTGTACGTCTGAGCTTTGTGTTGCCGTGGTTCGTTCGTGTTGTGTTTCGTGCGTGTTGTCGTTTCCGTTTGGTTATCTTTGTGCAGTGAGTGTTTGTCCGAAGTATTAGAGTGTGTGGAAGCAATGCCAGGTTGTGCTGTTGTTGGCTGTAACTCTCACAATCGCAATACAAAAGGGACTGAAATAGTGTTGCATTGTTTCCCACGTGATGAAAGTCTGCAAAAGGTTTGGCTTTCAAAATGCTTTAGGAAAGATCCTGTGAACGTAGGGAACGCTAGAATATGCTCTCGTCATTTCAAGGAAACGGATTATATCCGGGACTTAAGTTCAGAGCTGTTAAATTTACCGCGGAAACTGATCCTTAAGAGTGATGCGTATCCGTCTTGCAATTTGCCTTGTGGTAGTAACGCCAGTGATAACACACCGATTGCAATAGAAGAAAGGAAAGAACGTTTTAACAAACGTGAAATTCGTAGAAGAAGCCTAGAGACTTTAAAGAAGCTCTCACCATTGAAGAGGAATGTTGACAAGTATACATTTACAGATGAAGTTCTTTGTAGTGATCCACATAAAGTCACTTTACAGAATTCTGTAGCGTCACTACAGAGGAGAAATGCTCATCTAAGGAACATGTGCATGAAATTGCGAGCACGTAATAAATATCTTAGAGGTCAGCTGTCCTCAATGAAACGACGTCTGCACGAAGAAGAATTTAATAAAAAGGAACTTGTGTCTCGTGAAACTAATCAAATACTGGGCAAAATATTTTCACCCAATC
Source organism: Schistocerca americana (assembly GCF_021461395.2). NCBI lineage: Eukaryota > Metazoa > Arthropoda > Insecta > Orthoptera > Acrididae > Schistocerca > Schistocerca americana. The sequence goes on from NC_060123.1 coordinate 181,680,242, forward strand.
AAATTAGAAGCTTGTTGCATGGCTCAAAACGGGTTCGATGGGGCAGAGAGGACATTTGTAGGTCTATTACTTTACGTGCTCTGTCGCAGAAGAGTTACAATTTCCTCAGAGAAAAACTCGGATATCCTCTACCTGCAGTGTCAACCTTGCGTTCTTGGATTAATCGCAGTTTCAGTTGCCAACCAGGAATTTTGAAGGATGTTTTAGTGATGATGAAAATGCAGGCTGCAACACTGACTGACAGGGAACGTATTTGCGTTTTGTCATTTGATGAAATGAACATTGACAGTAGAATTTGTTACGATCAGCAAGATGACAGGATTCTTGGACCTCACAGTAATGTCCTTGTTGTCATGGCCCGAGGCTTGTTTGCAACGTGGAAGCAACCTATCTATTTCAATTTTGACGTTCAGATGACAGCAGCACTCTTGAACGAAGTAATTGTTTCCCTGGCCAGCATTTGCTACAATGTTGTGGCTGCAGTAGCAGACATGGGTGCAAAGAATAGTTCTGTCTGGAAGGAGCTTGGCATTACTCATGAAAATACTTGTTTTCCACACCCGTGTGATTCTCTGAGACGTGTGTGGGTGTTTGCTGACGTTCCCCATTTGCTCAAACTCTTAAGGAACCACGTGCTGGATCAAGGAATAATGTTGGAAAACAAGGCTGTGACAAAAACTGTGTTCGGGAAACTGTTAGTTCTGGACAGTGGCGAGATGAAAATATGTCCCAAGTTATCTCAGCAACACATTATAGTGAAGGGCAGAGAGCGACAGCGAGTACGCTTAGCAGCTCAGCTGCTATCAAATACAACTGCACAGGCGATTCGGTATTTGATGCCTGAAGAACAACACGCCAGTGATTTCATACAGATGGTGGATGAGACTTTCGATGTACTTAATTCAAGGACAAAAGAAAGTAATAAATCACTAGCTTGTGGATTTGGTGTCAATTTTCAAGCCCAAGAACAGTGCCTACGTAAATTTTCGAAGTGTTGTGAGAAGATGCGTGTTGGCAACTCAAAACATCTCCTACCCTTCCAGAAAGGATTTTTGAAAATTGTTCGGTCACTTTTGGGTCTGTTCAGTGACTTAGCTGTTTATAATATTGAATATATTCTTACAGCAAGATTAAATCAAGACTGCTTGGAGAACTTTTTTTCTCTTATAAGAGGCCTTGGACGTTTTTATGATCACCCATCGCCAGTCGAAGTAAAGAGCCGAATAAGACTGTTGTTGTTGGGAGCAAACGCTCATGATATTCCACTTTCAAATGCATCGTCTGTTGAGCCAGATGAAGAAGGAAGATTCGTGACTGCAACTGTTTTTGGCAATATCCTGCCTGATATGTCTGAGGCGTTGCCAATGGTTGAAGGAGAGAAGGAGATAGAAGATTTAGATTTTGGAGTAGGAGAATCCGATGTGCCTCCAATGTCACTGGCTTCTGATTGCAGCACTGAAGGATTTAAATATCTTGCTGGATATGTAGCTTATCGATGCAGACAGTATGACAGATCACTGGCCACACCCACTGGAGAGTTACTGACACTGCCTGAGGAGACATCGAGAGGATGGCTGGGCATGGTTTCTCGTGGGGGTTTGCTTGTGCCTTCAGAAACGTGGCTCGAAACAATTAGCAGATTTGAGTTAATTTTTGCCCAGATCCATGGACACGACAGTTTGTCCAGGGAAACTGGTGTCATCAAGAACCTGTGTGCTATACTTACCGAGCGATTCCCCACTATTCACCCAGAAATCATTAAGATTTATGCTAGGACGAGAACCTTTATCCGACTGCGTTGGCTGTCTGCAAAGGACAAGTCGAAGAAAGCAGTTGCCGCTCAGCAACGGAAAGCAAGGAAGTGGTATTTGTCATCGCTTTAGAATGGAAATAAACATTATTTGTGAAAGTTAAATAATATATAAACTTAGTGATAGAAGTGAAGGTCCTCTGACTGTGTGTTTCACAACAAGCAAGACTCTACACTGACAGTGTCAAGGATTGGCTTATTGTTTCCCACACTACATACCAACTTTGCTGAACGGCGGACTCGGTAAGTTAATTTACCACTATTTCCTGTAAATCGTATTTTGCAGCACTTTTTTTGATTCAATGCTCTTTTATATAAGTGAATTTTAACAACTAGGGCAAACATTATACAGCCACCTTGATAAAAATATAAGCCAAGGTTTGAGGTGTGAGAAAATTAAGAATGTGTGTATGCGTGTGTGTGTGTGTGTGTGTGTGTGTGTGTGTGTGTGTGTGTGTGTGTGTGTGTCAGTTCAGGTAGGTAATTCAAATGCTTCCTACAAATAAGGCAATTGCATAATTTCTTGAGTCAAAATGAAAGTGTTTTTGTAGACATGATGTAAACAGAATATAAATGAGCGTTACATAGAGCTTGTCTACAAGTTAACACTTTTCCCAGAGCCAAAGTTAGAAAATCAAATGCTCATTTCGAACGTTTACTTCGTAGAGAACTGCAAAACAGACTGTACTTTGCACTTATTTTTGTATAGTTTGATCTATAGACGCTTGATTTTATTAAAGTCACCACTCAGCAGTGTCTGTTTAAAAGCTGGACAAGTTACAGAATATAGCAGTAACTTTCTAGAAATAGCAGAACAACAATTTACCTTTTACTATTTCTGTAGAAACTGAAACATTTCACAAATACTTCGCTTAAATGCGCGGACTGCGTCTTGTAGCGCTGTTCAGAGGCAGCGGCGGTTCCTTCGTGACGTCACAGCCTCAGCCAATGGCAGGACAGAACGCTTACTGCTCAACCTTATTTTTTTACGGACCTTGGATGTTTGTAATGAATTTACAGAGACGAGTTACTGGAAACTAGCCATAATTAATCTACAGCTAGGAATAAGGTGTTTTATCAAAGACGGTGATGATAATTAGGTTACTAATGCCACTGTGAGAATTAATGTCTCTTAACTTTTGCATGAGAGTGAATATGAAAGTCACCAAAAAATTACAAAAAATTATATTAATTTTGAACAACTTCCTTACATATTTGTAGTTCCTTTTAGTTTTTTCCAACAGTGTCAAATGGTTACACATCTACAACCTTTAGGCACAGTGCTTCTTGGCCACTGTCTACCATATGGTTACTGCCCTCATTCTTATACAGCCATATGGTACAGGCTATGATGCCACCATTGCTCATTTCGTTACTGTTCAAGGGAAGGTTTTTGTCTCGCATCAGCCACATCCACTTTAATCTCTAGATGGCCAAGTTTCATGCTGTACTCAGTTGCAAAACACCATCTTTATTGATGAAATGTTATCTTTATTGGTGGTATTATCAGATTTTTTTATACCTATATTTTCTTTAATTATATTCTCCCAGAAACTGTTGACATTCCTGCTGACAGAAGTGTCTTTGAATCTTATTTCTGGCTCATTTTCCAATGTTTGTTCAGCTACTGCCAATTTCTCTGGATAATATAATCACAGGCATATCTTGTATTCAATCCAGCATTGTTCTATTGTCTGCCCAACATAATACTGTCCATTAATGGCTTACCACAGAAAACTGTAAGATAGTGTTAGCATAGCAAAACAGATGGAAGGCTAAAGAATGTAATGGAATAGCTTTCTTAATGTGCAGCTTGCCCAAGCATTTAATGCTGTGCTACATTTCCTCCCTGTAGAGGTACACAATATATAAATGCATAGTCTCTCTGCAATATGACCGAATACAGCCTCAGAATGTGGCTTTTACCAGATAAATGAGTGTGTGGAAAGTGTTATGGCTGGCAGAGCAAGTGCATAACAGAACTGTGCCAAACTGAACAGCAGAGCTCTTGTTACAATCATATTACAATCTTTTAAGCCAAAAATACAATTTTCAATACACACTTAATCCCATATATGCTACTCATGTTGCTATTAAGATGCATGCTCAGTTTTATGTGCACCAGAGACAAATAACATCATAAATATTTCGTAATAAGACTCCATAAATGCAAGGTACTGCAAATTCATGCTCTACATTTATATTTTCAATTGTAAGACAATAATTGCCTACACCTTGTGATTTTCTTGTGGTACCAGGATTAAACTAACACTGTTAGTTATCTCTTCCATAGTCAATACAAAGGTCTAATTTAAAGAGCAAATCCAAAAATTGCTTGTACAGCAGACATTAACTAATAAAATCCTCACATTTACCCTTGTATGATTACTGCATGCATGTTACAGATGTTTATGACAGTAAATGTTAGCAGATTACATATCTAAAACATGAGAACACAAAAGAAGCTAGAAGAAACAAAATAGTAATTCCAGTTCAATAATAATACATTTGATTTATTTCCTATGTCTCTCCTATAGTTCAATTCTTTTATCTTGGCGGCTCGCGCATGCCCGCCCAGACGTGGGAGATTGCTGAGTTGCCAGTTGCACACGACGCACGCGCCAATAGAAGCAGCGCCATAGTATAGCACAGTTCGCAAGCTTACGTTTAGGGGGGAGCGCGCAGTTCATGAAGTAAAGCCACCACGGCCGCATTAACCCTTTCGCTGCTACAAAGACGTGCTCCCTGCATTCCGCACTGTGCGCGATTTTGTCACTGCACTTCTCGCCTGTGCAGACACATCGTGTTCCGATTGCTTTGACACTCTTATCATTCTATTCCACAAAAATTATTTGGCCCAAAAATTAGGTTTTTACACATCTTCTTGACTGATACCTTTCCCCCATAAATGACTTAATTTTGTTTCGATGTTCAACGCAGTTATTATGCAGCATTAAATATAGTAAACCATTGCACAAAATTTTGAAGAGTTTGCAGGGGTAAAAGTCCATAGAGTATACTTTCCGTATGGTTGATTTTAGTTGCCACAATGTTGAGAATGAAATGTGGACAAGATACCTAAATTTCATATAAAATTTACTGTATAATAATATCTCATTTAAGTACCACATAGGTGCCATATGTAATATTGAGAAATATTCCGTCTTTCGCGACTGTAACAAAAGTTTTATTTACACTGAGCACATTTGGCTTTATTTTAAAGCACTTCAGTCAATCAAAAGGTAGTAGACAAAATACATTAAACAAAACTGTGGACTTACAAAAACATTAGGACTTGAATATACCGTCTATCAGTGAAGCGCTCTGAGCTATGTCAAATACAAACATCATTTATTTGCTAAAACACTGATCAGCCAACACAAACATTGAATACTGTGTTACCGCAGCACAAAACTATGAACGGTGACTTGGCAATGGAGGAGACAAAATACTGTCCACTGAAGATGCTTCAAAAGAGAAAAACACGCCTGGTCTAAATAAGTCGCTTATTACAGTTGCAGAAGAGGAATATATTTCAGTACCATTGGTAAAACTGTGACTGTGGAACAAAAACATGAAAGAGAACATGAGTACCATTGTGAATGTGCCGTACCTTTCATTGATTGAAGTGCTTTAAAATAAAGCCAAACGCGTCCGGTGTAAATAAAACTTTTATTACAGTCGCGAAAGACGGAATATTTCTCAATATTACATACGACACCTATGTGGTACTTAAATTAAATGAGATATTGTTATACAGTAAATTTTATATGAAATTTAGGTATCTTGTCCACATTTCATTCTCAACATTGTGGCAACTAAAATCGACCATACGGAAAGTATACGCTATGGACTTCTAACTCTGCAAACTCTTCAAAATTTCGTGCAATGGTTTACTACATTTAATGCTGCATAATAACTGCGTTGAACATCGAAACAAAATTAAGTCATTTATGGGGGGAAGGTATCAGTCAAGAAGACGCGTAAAAATCAAATTTTTGGGCCAAATAGTTCTTGTGAAATCGAATGATAAGCATGTCAAAGCAGTGGGAACACCAAGTGTCTGCGCAGGCGAGCAGTGCAGTGATGACAAAATCGCCCACAGCGTGGAATGCGGGGAGCACGTGTCAGCAGCAGCGAAAGGGTTAATGAAGAGACAAAGCACTAGAAATTTCAAAAAATTGCATTCAAACGAATATAATTCGTGAAGTCAGGCACTTTGATATTGTTTTTAAATAATGAAAATATTAAACGCCGCACAAGGTTTGAACTCATAACCTTTCGCATAGAAGCCAAACACCTTAACCGTTACGCTATCACGGCTCGTCGGCCTACAAGATGCCAAGAGGACTCTAACATGACACGCAAAATACTGACAAACACTGTTGGTATAACTATGAATTACTCATGCTTCGTCGTAGTACAATAGGAAATAAACAATTACTGCTGTTCTTTATTGAGAAAAAGCAGTATAAAAAAAAGTCTGCTATCAAGACATTGTTTTAGTTCTATTACTTTATTTATGACTGAACGTTTCTAAAACTGAAGACACTCGTCCGTGCTCTGCACTGCAGTCGAGATCTGGCAACGTCGTTCTCTGTTCATTGGCTGACTGTGTTTTGTGACGTCAGATGCGCAGAACGAACCTAAATTCGGCCGCCAACATAAATGACGCGCACATTAGTACTTTAAGGAAGATACCAGATAAAAAAGTGTCACATGTAACAGTCACTTGGAGGATTATGAGATTTGTCTTGTATAGATTTGTTATGTTCAGTAAGTTCTTGACAAATTGGGGTTATATTGAGTTATACTAGTCATGAGCAAACCATACAAATCAATAAAAACTACAGAATACTCAACAACCAGAAGAACTGAAAACTTATACAAATGATTAAATATAATTTAAAACATTTAATACTTAAAAATTATTGTATTCTTATTTCATCTATAACTTTCGTAATACCTTTCTAGCATAAAGTTCTTCTGGTGTGGTACTTTTCAGACCCAAAAGCCTGTATGTTCTATAGAGCAATTTCGGTTTTTTCCTTCTTGGTTGGAATCTTTCAATGTCTGTTATCATATACACACCAGAACGTAAAATATATGCAGATTTACTCAAGAGTGAACTTTCTTCTTCATCATCACTGCTCTCCTAAAACAATAATTGTAAATATCCACTATACACAGACTGTTTATAAAAGGAAAGTTAAAGCATATACTAATGTGAGTCACGTTAAACAAACTGAAACAGAAATTTCAAGACAGTAAACCTAGCAAAAATTATATTGGGTCTGAAATTTTAGAATAAGGGGACTTCTTAAGTAAATGAGAACAATTAAGCAATGAAAATGGTGACAAACAGTAGGCAGGAGAACTTCAAACATATAGCAAACACATGAAAATCAACACTAAAAAGCTACAAAAATTATTTTTTTTTAATCCATATTTTGCAGCTTCAAACATGACTGTATTCAATACACTGGAAGTATGAATTACAAAAAAAGCCTTCGGTCACAACTTTTCGTGTATCATTACATAAATGCTGCATTTCAGACCCTGTAGGCTCATCATCAGGTGTTATTTGTCTTAATACATGCTTTATTCTTTCTCTTGAATGGAATTAGGTGAAATGCATATTACTGTCATAAAAGGTTTGATGTTAGGTTATGAATTTCTTAAGTCAAACGTGGAAAATATGTGCAAAATAGTGGGAAAAATTAACAATGGGAACTTACTACATAAAATGTTTTTAACTTTTTGACACCATCACAGATTATTTTCTCCATCCTGTTCATACAGAACACTTCACTCAAGAGTCATAGTTGCATACACATGTTCATAAACACTTCAGAGACTTTTTGTGGATGGTGTGATCAAAGATGAATTTATTCATAGTGCCAGAGATCTAATTGTTAAACAATTGGCATATGCAAGGAATACCTTTGGAACAGGTCTTTAAAATTACTTAAATAACTGTGCCTAGCAAAATCTGTTAGTTCATTTAACATAGATGCTGATTTTTTGATTTTGTGAAGGTATATCTCCAGTTGTTCTAACAGATTTAGGGTCTTACCATTGGCTTCATTATGAAATACTACCAAATTGTTCTCTAGTCTGCTAATGACATGTTTTTTGCAATAACTAATTTTTTAAAGTGATTGAGCCTCAAGACATTTACATGTTTTTGAAAATGGGTCTTGATGAGTCTTGAAATTTCTGCCTGTTTTCCCTACATAGTAGGCAGAACAACTGGGGCATGATACTTTGTCCATTCTATTGTTGTTTCATGTATGTTTATTTTATTTTATGGTATGGACAAGTAAGTTTCCTAACTTACTGTTAGTTGAGAATGCAACAGCTATTTTTTTTTTTTTTTTTTTTTTTTTTAAAAAAGGTCAGCTATTTTTTGTGATATGGGATCCAGGTATGGGATACTGGCAAATATTTTCTCTTCTTTCACAGTGTGGCCATTTGTGTAACTGTTTGAATTGTCACTCATTTTGGCTGTGTAGCCATTGCTTATGGCAATGTTCTTCGTTGTATCTATCTCATTCCTGAGGCTGTTTTATTCTAAACCAAGACAATGTATTCTGTGTAGCATGGACCTAAATGAAGCATGTTTCTGTGTGGTGGGATGGCATGATCAGTTGTCCAGTGTTATGTCCGTAAATGCCTGTTTTCTGTGTATGCTGGTTTTGTTGGTGGCTGGTGATTTTAAGATCCAAGAAATTGATGCTTTTGTCGTCTTATGTTCTACTGTAAATTTTTTGTTTTGGGGGAGAAAAACTGAATCCCGCTAGTAGTTCTTCAATCTCCTGAATGAGATTTTCACTCCGCAGTGGAGTGTGCGCCGATATGAAACTTCCTGTCAGATTAAAACTGTGTGCTGGACCGAGGCTCGAACTCGGGACCTTTGCCTTTCGAGGGCAAGTGCCAATGGTACAGCACTTGCCCACGAAAGGCAAAGGTCCCGAGTTCGATTCTCGGTCCGGCACACAGTTTTAATCTGCCAGGAAGTTTCATATCAGCGCACACTCCACTGCAGAGTGAAAATCTCATTCTGGAAACATCACCAAGGCTGTGGCTAAGCCATGTCTCCGCAATATCTTTTCTTTCAGGAGTGCTAGTTCTGCAAGGTTCACAGGAGAGCTTCTGTAAAGTTTGGAAAGTAGGAGACGAGGTACTGGCACAAGAAAAAGCGGTGAGGACGGGGCGTGAGTTGTTCTTGGGTAGCTCAGATGGTAGAGCACTTGCCCGCGAAAGGCAAAGGTCCCGAGTTCAAGTCTCGGTCCGCCACACAGTTTTAATCTGCCAGGAAGCTTCAATATCCTCTTTTTTTTTTTCATCAATTAGCTGCAACATATCATCAACATATCTCTACCAACGTTCTCTGGGAATGTGGGTCTCACAGGAGGCGAGCCAGAGATAAATCCCTGCAGTCGCACTATCCTCTGTGTCCTCAGTGGCTCAGATGGATAGAGGGTCTGCCATGTAAGCAGGAGATCCCAGGTTCGAGTTCCAGTTGGGGCACACATTTTCAACTGTCCCCATTGACGTATATCAATGCCTGTATGCAGCTAAGGGTATTCATTTCATTGTATTGATTTAATTGTAATTTCATGTACATTTCAGTCTCCTTTCAGTAGCGTAAAAGTAAGCATAATACCAATGTTACTTATTACATGCATATTCCATCACGTGGGAGATGCTGAAGGAAGAAGTTTGTCAGGGTAAGGGTGCAGCGATTGTTGCTAATTGCAAAGGACAAGCGTGGGCATGCAGAAATGGAGGAAGAGGACTTACAGAAGCGTTACAGGGATGAAGTTACAGTTGTCCAAGCACGGTTGTTAGAGAGGGTCAGGACTCCTGTGCAGTGAAGTTGCTGCTGGGTCGGAAAACGGGAAAGGATTGTGCGAAAGAGGTGATTAGGCCTGAGCTGTGCTTCCAGCATGTGGAGGCACATTGGTTGTACTCAAAATTCGAAAAAGTAATAGTAAAAGCCAGCTGCTATGAACAGGGGTAGCTCATGGCAGGGGAAAGGCTGGATCTGGACAGGAGAGGAATGGGACATCAATGAAAATAATGAGATCTAATTTCCATCTATTTGCCACAATTTTGGGAATAACACATCTGAGGTTTTTACAGCATCAGCTGTATTGGCCAGAGGGAGACTTGACAGTGTTACCAGCCACAAATCTGACTGCTTTGAACAAGGCTTTAGGACCTGAGTTAATTCAATCTGTAGACAAACTCTTTACTGGGCATGAAGGGCAAATCTCTGTGGAGACATTAATGTAGCATGTGGATCAGTACACTCAAAACCAGTACCAGAACGAGACAATATTGACCACTGTCATACCAAACACCACAATGACATTTACTTTGAAGCACAGTTCTTGTTTACATATTATGAAACGGACAGTTGCTACTCACCACATAGGAGAGACGTCGAGTCACAGATAGGTACAACAAAAAGAGCTTTTGGCCAACAAGGCCTTTGTTGAAAAAAGACGGAACACACACACACACACACACACACACACACACACACACACACACACACACACACACAACTCTGGCAACTGAAGCAGACTGTAGTCATGTGTGGACGAAAGCTCATTTTGTGTAAGTCTTTTTGTTGTGCCTACCTGCAACTCGGCATCTCGCTATATGGTGAGTACCAATTATCCTTTTCATAATACTGTTACATTCCATCCTGGATTTTCCATTGCTTAATCTTGTTTACATATGCAAGAAGTGTAACACGAGACAAACATTGGATCAAGCCACTGCTCAAATCCTGCAGGACTGGATTCTCAGAGCCTAAGAGGTAGCAGAGGGAACCATAACTGTAAGTTAAGGTAAGCTAAAAAGGAACTGCCACAGCTTACAATAAGCAGAGCATAACTAAATGTAGTAGTAAGAGCATTTTTGAGTGAATGAGTGAACTAGAGCCAACTTGGCCAGCCGCCTGAGAACTTGTCACTCTGGTTTGCATAAGGATAATCTAGCTCAAGGCAACCCGAGGGACCAGATCTTGTTAAAGGAGAGGGCAATGCAGCACACTGACTGTGTTTGGTCAAAAATGTGCAAAGTTGAAAATGAACTGCAGCCATACCAGCCAAAGGCAAGTGCACGTGTTATACTTGCACTTTAGAAAATATAACACAGCCTTTGCAATGCTGCAAGGCAAGGCAGCCTGTCAAGGAGTGAAAACAGCTGGCAATGCAGTACCCAATCGGTAGATGCCCTCGGCCTATCCATGCTACTGGCCACCGAAATGTTTAGCATATGTGCCGCAAGGAATAGCAAAGACCAAACAGTGCAGCTTGAAAGCATACACCATATTTTCCTGTTTATAATATGAAGTTTTTTCCCAAACGCATCATTGGAAAAATATGGGATCATCTTATATTCACAGATTAAACTGTTGCTGTGAAGGTCAACGTTTTTACATTGTTTAATAGATTAATATGGGGTCATCTTGCACTTACAGATGAAGCTTTGACTGTTGAGATTTTGTACAAACTTATTTTGAAAAATCCAGAAAGGTAGTACTTTGCAAACAATACTTAAGTTTGCATAGTCTTGAGATTTCCCAATGAGCTGAAGCAGTTGATACAGTATTGACTTTGCTTGAACAATCACATGACATTTGACTCGCAGCGCCAGTGCAAGAGACACACAAGAAAATTTACAATTTTGTGAAACACAGGAGGAAATTACATTAAATTCTATCAACTCAACAAACTTTTGTTGAATCTGAACAGGTTTTCAGTACAAGCTCTCATACATGTATGGATATTGTAGACAAACATTTATGCTGGTTCTCAAGTAAAGGTAACATTCAAAAGCGAAAATCCTGTCCTTCAAAAACCATTACTTTATTTTGAACTCAGAGTCAATATTTTATTGATTATGAGAAACTGTAATGTTTAACCAAGAAGGTTGCAAATGAGAAATTCGGTTGCTGTTCATGTATTAGAATACCGGAGAAATACATTACCACTTTTAATCAGCTTTAGAGCAAGATTATGACATTAAGATAAAACAAGAAAGAATAATCCAGAATTAAAACTCTAACAGTCACATTAGACTGACTACAACTGTTATCGCAAGAATAATTTACAGTGGAAAGACCCGTCGTGGAGAGAGTACCAACAGACATCACTATATTGCAGGATGAGTGGAAGTTTGAGAATTGGACTGAATTGTGACTGCCACCTTTTATTTACATATTAGTTGCTGCTGTTATATATGATCTGCACGCTAGAAGATATTTCCATCCATGTCTCACTGTTGTGCAAGCACAACACTATGGAATGTGATGCCAGCTTGGTGAGAACTACAATGAGTGTGGGGAGGGAAGTTTACGCAGGCAGTGAATTTCATCATTGCAGCCAACCATGGGAATGTATACTGCATACTTTGGCTTTTTATGAGCATGTAACATGTTTAAATTGCAGTTTGTCTGAATCCATTTGTACTCAGAACTGAATTGATTGTAAAACTGCACAAGTACTCAACAACAGCATACATTTCAGCTAAACGATCAGACTGGGGTCAGTGGCGTACCATGTATTTCAAGCAGAAATTTTGTCAGCACTTACTATTAGGTATGACGAGAATGATAGGGTGTGGGTGTCAGTTGCTGGTTGTATAAAGCCAATGAGAGAGCAGCAGGCAGACAATAAGTTTGGAAACAAGAGACAATGTAACATTCTCAAGTCAATATAGAATCAAAATGCGCCAAGCATTCAGAAAAACGAACAGCTGTGTTCTCAGGTCGCACTGTAACCACACCCACAGAAATTGCAACTTATTCAGAAAAAGCAGCGAAATCTACATCTACATCTACATTTATACTCCGCAAGCCACCCAACGGTGTGTGGCAGAGGGGACTTTACGTGCCACTGTCATTACCTCTCTTTTCAGTTCCAGTCGCATATGGTTCGCGGGAAGAACGACTGTCTGAAAGCCTCTGTGTGCGCTCGAATCTCTCTAATTTTACATTTGTGATCTCCTCGGGAGGTATAAGTAGTGGGAAGCAATATATTCGATACCTCATCCAGAAACGCACCCTCTCGAAACCTGGCGAGCAAGCTACACCACGATGCAGAGCGCCTCTCTTGCAGAGTCTGCCACTTGAGTTTGCTAAACATCTCCGTAACGCTATCACGCTTACCAAATAACCCTGTGACGAAACGCGCCGCTCTTCTTTGGATCTTCTCTATCTCCTCCGTCAACCTGATCTGGTACGGATCCCACACTGATGAGCAATACTCAAGTATAGGTCGAACGAGTGTTTTGTAAGCCACCTCCTTTGTTGATGGACTACATGTTCTAAGGACTCTCCCAATGAATCTCAACCTGGTACCCGCCTTACCCACAATTAATTTTATATGATCATTCCACTTCAAATCGTTCCGCACACATACTCCCAGATATTTTCCAGAAGTAACTGCTACCAGTGTTTGTTCTGCTATCATATAAACATACAATAAAGGATCCTTCTTTCGATGTATTCGCAAAACATTACATTTGTCTATGTTAAGGGTCAGTTGCCACTCCCTGCACCAAGTGCCTATCCGCTGCAGATCTTCCTGCATTTCGCTACAATTTTCTAATGCTGCAACTTCTCTGTATACTACAGCATCATCCGCGAAAAGCCGCATGGAACTTCCGACACTATCTACTAGGTCATTTATATATATTGTGAAAAGCAATGGTCCCATAACACATTTGAGACAACGAAGATATAAATTTCACAGCTGCTGTGTTAGGATGACAATGACGATGATTGAAAACAGTGATACCACAAACAACAGGTTAAGTAAACAAATAATGCAGTGAAGGAAAAATAAATAAATAAATAAATAAATAAAATATTCTTTTTGTTTTTTATTTCTCCATATACTACAAAAATGTAGACAATCAATAATTGGCTTAAGTTCAGAATAGGTGTTACATTAACTTTTCATGCAGATACCTTGCATCAATAAAAGTTTGTAATTTTGATTAGCCAGAATATGTTAAAAAATAAATTTTTCTCGAGGAGCCTCTTAAAATAAAAGGGGGTTGTCTTACGTTCACAGTCATTTTACACTATGGTAAATACCTAGCCATTTATACAAAAGTCACCTCTATTAGTATCACAGCTCTATCACCAGGGCGCTGTGTCACTTGGCTGCCATCTATAATGCTGTTCACGGGCCACAATACGACCGCGGAACCTGGAGCAGCTGCCACAATGGGCTAGCACCGGCCCTAGGAAGAAGCTTGCCAGCCATCGACTGGCGGCGGGAGGGGGGTGGGGGGACAGTGCAGGGTGCACAAGCCAGGCCATAATGTACATGGCCACAGTTAGCTGAGGTCGCCCAGAGCTGGAGTCGCTAATGATGGAAGCCGTTGTTCCATGGGCAACTGCCTAGCCGACACTGTGCCCTGTCAACATTGCGGGGGGGGGACAACACACAGGAGGCCGCTAAAATCCTTTGCCAAGCTGCTGCTTCCTGTACTGAGCTATAGGGGGGGTGCCATAATAAAGTTTTTGGAATTACAAGCTGATTAATTGGCACTGCATGACATCCCCCCAACTCATCTCCACCAGTTCCCCTTACAATATTAACCATCTTCCATTTAACATACATCAAGCGGAGTTGGTATTTCTTGTGGATGGCAAGTGTTGTTATTAATCTGGTTAGAAACACAGCAAGAGTAGAAACTGAAGATAATGTTTTCAAGAGAATTAAAATTTGGTTCTCTTCAAATTTTTTCTCTCTTACTTGAAAAACAGGTTATTCAATTCTGTAATGCAATATATGAATAGGGTGGATTGCTCCAAATTTTTTGTTGTATAAGTAAGTATTCAAGAGCTGGATTCAAACTGCACCTTCACATTATATACATTTGCAACTGAAATTTGTCATAAATAATCCATCACAATTTGAGAACAATTCTGGTGTCCATGGGAACAACAAAGAAACAAAAATGATCATTGGTACTTCTTTCATTTTCTAACATAGCTCTCATTCCAAATCATAGTAAAATATATAAAATTTGACTTACTGTGTCCACAGATCCCACTCCATCATCATCATCTCTTAATTTCTTTGAAGTAAGAATCATCTCACACTCAAGTCCCAAGAAACCACGGTCATTGCACAGAGCCGAGACCTGGGGAGGTCCAGCAAGGAACTCTGGTGATTCTCCCAGTAAATTATTAAGTGTTCTCACTGAACACACACTCACAGCACCTGAGTGTCTTGCGATGATAACTGCCTGGTTATGGGAACAGAAAAGATAAGCTCACTGTAAAACAAAGAAAAAGTCTGTATTTGCAGTAATCAACAGATTCATATAAAATCTCTCTAGCCCCTTTGTTAGGAATCAAGAAAGGAATATTTATACAAATTTTTTGTTGTTGTCCTATTTATAAATGAATTATTCTGCTGAATAGGTCAGTGCTATAAAAAAAATAATATGGTGTATTGTGTATCTGCAATAAATTCAAATATCCTGTAACAAAATTTGCCTGCTGATCATAACTGCATAAAACTTGCTAAATGATATAAAAAGGCATAAACCAGAAGCAAAAAGTGCAACTGATATACAATTTGACTGTTGTTAAAACACTGCGTGATCTGAATGAGTGATGGGGGAATCACAGCAGAATTCCAATATCGCATCACATTATATGTGCAATACACTATCATATGTCATCTCGATCAGTCATCACCATTTATTTCACCAACAAAAATTAACGGATGAAGAATACTTTTACTTTGCTCACCTTCTCTGACCACCAATTTGCATCTACAGGATAGAAATCCAAATCAGCAAATTTGGAATTGAAACGATATCGCTTTCTATCAGCCATATATGAAAGCTGAGGATTTCTGGCACTGAAATCTGGCTGGTCATGAAGATTCCAATACCTAAAAAGCCTGAAATTGAAATAACAAAAGATGGAGACATGGTCTGCTTCTTACTTATAATACTCACATTTTACATTTAATTATGCACATGATGTTTGTGGAAGGAAGATAGGTTAGAAATCAACGTCATTTCAGCAGTTATCTCAATAGAGGTATCACACTAGTTCACTTCCAGAAGGATAGGGGAAAGCATCAGCAGCAGACTTACTGAAGAACCACTTCCTATTGCCCCCATTTACAATCCATCCACTGCTCACTCCACCACCAGATTCGGCCACGATCATCTCAGTCCTCCCATCAATTTTTTCAACTTCTGCTTCGATGGACCTTTTTTATCTTTCTATTCGATTCATCTCTGCTCATTACGTATTTTTCTACTGTCAGTTACACACAAACACTGAGGCTGACAGGAAGAGTCAAATCAATGGTCTGTGGCAACTAAGGAGTGGAAGGTGTACAAGGCAATGAGAAGGTGGGAACATAGTCTGGGATGGGGGCAGTGACAAAATGAAGACTGAAGACGGTGGTACTCACAAGAAGGAGGGGAGGTGGGGAGATGGTATCTAAAGGGTTTTAGCACAAGAAAACTGGAGTGAAAACTGAAATGAGAACAAAGGGAAGGTATAGAGTAACATGCAAGGGAGGTGAGGAGTGTGGAGCGCACAAGGAGGGACAGTAAGGGGGACACTACAGAGGTCAAGAGGGCCCGGAGGGTACACAGAGAAGGGCACGACACAGGGCAGGTGAGGAACCACTGTGGAGGCAGGGGAGGGGGGCACAGTGAGAGAGGGGTGGTGTGGGGGGAAGTGGAGCACCAGGAGAGATGTGGGGCACAGAGGGAACATGGGGCACAGAGGGAACATGGGTGAGAGGGAGCAGGGGCAAGGCCAGGGAACGAAGGTAAATGTACATACACACAAGTTAGCAATGTGTTTGCGATTAGCTGATGAACAACTTTAAAAGAAAAAAAGAGAAAAAAAAGTTACGCAGTGAGCCACTGCGAGTTACAGTGCTTGTGAGCATGTTCACACTAATTAGTGCAAACAGTTCTGTTTCCACTGAGCCTGAGTGGAAAAATCAGTAGAAAAACCAACAGATAGCTCCCTCTAAGCAGTACATGAAATGCTTGTGAGCAATGTGCACACTTGTGAGTCACGTGCTTGTGAGCGGCTCGTGAGACACCCAGTGCTGCACAATTGAGTAAACACCTTAGGTTGGTTGGTTTGGGGGATTAAAGGGACCAGACTGCGACGGCCATCGGTCCCATTTCCCAAAAAAAAAAAAAAAAACAAAGAGGTGGGGAAAAAAAACGGACAACAGGAAAGACGGCAGACGACACAGGACAAGAAATACTCAGACAGAGATGAGACAAAACAAATTAAAATCACACAGAGTGTGTGATGGTGGTTGGCCGACCATAGAGATAAAAAGGAAAGGCCAACCACCGAGAACACATTAAAAACTCAGCTTAGAATCGTAGGCCAAAGGCCAGAATCAACACAAAACAATAAAAGAAAACAGAAACACTCAGATTAAATTATAAAAAACCCATGCCTGAATAAAACTTAAAACTAAGCCAGCCATAGCAGGGTCATCAGTTAAAAGGGCAGGGAGCACATCAGGCAGCGCAAATGTCTGCCTGAGCACAGCTAAAAGCGGACAAGTTAATAAAATGTGCACCACCGTCAAAACCGCCCCGCAGCGACAGAGAGGCGGATCCTCACGACGCAATAAATAACTGTGTGTCAGTCGGGTGTGGCCAATGTGGAGCCGACAAAGAACAACTGAATCTCTGCGAGTGGCTCGCATGGATGACTGCCACACACGCGTCATCACCTTCAGAGAATGGAGTTTGTTTGGCGTGGGCAGATTTTGCCATTCAGTGTCCCAAAGCGAGAGAACTTCGCGGCGTAAGACTGCCCGCAAATCAGTCTCCGGGAGGCCAATGTCCAGGATGGGTTCACTGGTGGCCTGTTTGGCCAGGCGGTCAATATGTTCATTGCCCGGGATACCGACATGACCGGGGGTCCACACAAAGACCACAGAGCGGCCGCAACGGGCAAGAGTATGCAGGGACTCATGGACAGCCATCACCTGACGAGAACGAGGGAAACACTGGTCGAGAGCTCGTAAACCGCTCAGGGAATCGCTACAGATTCAGAGTCAGAGCATAACCGACACGACCAGCAACCATTGAGCCTTCAGTGTAAACAATGCCAGAGACCTGATACGTGGCCAGGATGGAATAAAAGCGGCGTCGGAAGGCCTCCGGAGGGACTGAGTCCTTCGGGCCCTGTGCTAATTCGAGCCGAAGGGATGGGCAAGGCACACACCATGGGGGTGTACGCAGAGGTGCCCGGAAAGGAGGTGGAACAGGGAAAAACCCAAGCCCGGAGAGAAGCTCATTGATGCATACGGCGGTCGGACAACCCGACCGGGGCCGACGTCCTGGCAGATGGACGACTGACTGCGGGAACAGGACATGATAATTTGGATGCCCGGGCAAGCTAAAAACTTGGGCAGCATAAGTAGCCAGAAATTGTTGGCGTCGTTACCGCAGTGGAGGGACACCTGCCTCCACAAGTACGCTGTCCACAGGGCTGGTCCGGAAGGCTCCAGTGGCAAGGCGTATCCCGCTGTGGAGGATTGGGTCCAGCACCCGCAACGCAGATGGGGATGCTGAGCCATAAGCCAGGCTCCCATAATCCAAACGAGATTGGATTAACGCCTGGTAGAGCCGTAACAGGGTAGATCGGTCGGCGCCCCAGCGGGTGTGGCTCAAGCATCTCAGAGCATTTAGATGCCACCAAACACGCCTGTTTAAGATGCCGAATATGAGG
The DNA here is from genome assembly GCF_021461395.2 of Schistocerca americana. Lineage (NCBI taxonomy): Eukaryota > Metazoa > Arthropoda > Insecta > Orthoptera > Acrididae > Schistocerca > Schistocerca americana. Next base: position 181,698,832 of record NC_060123.1, read on the forward strand.
TAGCCAAGTCAACCGGGCATTAAAAACTACACCCAAAAACCTATGGGTCTCCACCACAGCAAGAAGTGTGTTGTCAAGATAAAGCTGCGGCTCAGGATGGACTGTTCGGCGCTGGCAGAAATGCATAACGCGGTCTTGGCAGCCGAAAACTGAAAACCATGCGCTACAGCCCAAGACTGCGCCTTGTGGATTGCGCCCTGTAGCTGACGTTCAGCAGCTGCAATGCCAATAGAGCTGTAGTAAAGGCAGAAGTCGTCAGCATACAGGGAAGCGAAGACAGAATTTCCCACGGCTGCAGCGAGCCCGTTAATGGCTATTAAAAACAGGCAGACTCTTAAAACAGAACCCTGTGGCACACTGTTCTCCTGGACGTGGGAGGAACTATATGAGGCCGCAACTTGCACGCGGAAGGTACGATACGACAGAAAACTGCGGATAAAGATCGGCAGAGGGTCCCGAAGACCCCATCCATGAAGCGTAGAAAGAATGTGATGACGCCATGTCGTATCGTACACCTTCCACATGTCGAAAAAGACAGCGACCAGGTGCTGACGGCGGGCAAAGGCAGTACGGATGGCCGACTCCAGGCTCACGAGATTGTCGGCGGCGGAGCGGCCTTTACGGAACCCACCCTGAGATGGAGCCAGAAGGCCCCGAGACTCCAGTACCCAATTCAAGCGCCGGCTCACCATCCGTTCGAGCAACTTGCAAAGAACGTTGGTGAGGCTAATGGGACGGTAGCTGTCCACCTCCAAAGGGTTCTTCCCAGGTTTCAGAATGGGGATAACAATACTTTCCCGCCATTGCGACGGAAACTCACCCTCGACCCAAAGGCGGTTGTAAAGGCCGAGGAGCCGTCACTGGCAGTCCACTGAAAGGTGTTTCAGCATCTGACAGTGGATGCTATCTAGCCCAGGAGCGGTATCAGGACAAGTGGTGAGGGCACTGCGAAATTCCCCCTCACTGAATGGAACATTGTAAGATTCAGGATGGTAGGTGCGAAAAGAAAGGCTGCGACGTTCCATCCGCTCTTTAATGGAGCGGAACGCCAGTGGGTAATTGCAAGAAGCGGAACTCAGGGCAAAATGCTCTGCCAAGCTGTTGGCAATTTCGTCGGAGTCTGTACAAACTGCTCCATTCAGTGAGAGCGCAGGGACGCTGAGAGGGGTCCGATAGCCGTAGATGCGTCAAATCTTGACCCAGACCTGCGATGGAGTGACATGGAGGCCAATGGTGGACAAATACCACTCCCAGCACTCCTGCTTGCCTTGGCGGATAAGGAGGCGTGCTTGCGCACGCAGCCGTTTGAAGGCGATAAGGTGGTCTATGGAGGGATGTCGCTTGTGACACTGGAGCACCCGCCGGCGATCTTTAATCGCCTCAGCGATCTCAGGCGACCACCAAGGCACAGTCCGTCGCCAAGGAGACCCAGAAGAATGGGGAATGGCAGATTCGGCAGCAGTAACGATGCCGGTGGTGACCGATTGAACCACCACATCAATGTCATCACTAGAAAGAGGCTCAATAGCAGCAGTGGAGGAAAACAAGTCCCAGTCAGCCTTATTCATGGCCCACCTGCAAGGCCGCCCAGAAGACTGACGCTGTGGCAGTGACAGAAAGATCGGAAAGTGGTCACTACCACACAGGTCGTCATGCACACTCCAGTCAACAGACGGTAAGAGGCTAGGGCTGCAAATCGAAAGGTCGATGGCGGAGTACATGCCATGCGCCATGCTGAACTGTGTGAAGGAACCATCATTTAAAAGTGAAAGATCGAGCTCTGCCAATAAATGCTCAATGGTGGCGCCTCGACCTGTCGCCACCGACCCACCCCACAGAGGGTTATGGGCGTTGAAGTCGCCCAGTAACAGGAAAGGGGGCGGCAATTGGGCTATCAGAGCAGCCAGGACATGCTGCGCAACATCATCATCCGGTGGAAGGTAAAGACTGCAGACGGTAACAGCCTGTGGCGTCCACACCCAAACAGCGACAGCCTCTAAATGTGTTTGTAGAGGGACAGACTCGCTGTGAAGAGAGTTAAGGACATATATGCAGATGCCACCAGACACCCTTTCATTAGCTGCCCGGTTCTTATAATAACCCCGATAGCCACGGAGGGCGGGGGTTCGCATCGCTGGAAACCAAGTTTCCTGAATAGCAATGCAGCAGAAAGGGCGAAGGCTGATAAGTTGTCGGAGCTCAGCTAGATGGTGGAAAAAAACACTGCAGTTCCACTGGAGTATGAAATTGTCCATGGCTGAGAAGGCGTGAAGGGACTAGGAAGGAAATTTATGCCGCTTGTTCACTCACTGCCACCGATTCAGAACCCGCACGAGTGACATCCATGGCATCTGAGGGACCGGCGAGATTCAGGTCTTCAGCAGACGCCAGAATCTCGACCTCGTCCTCAGACGCAGAGCTTGTAGGAAGCGGTGGGACGGGTGCCACCGCAATATCGTTGGTCTTGGGGACTTTCTTCTTTTTCGGCTTCTCCCGCTGTGCCTTCGGTGGTTCAGGCTTCATGGGCTTCACTGGGTCAGTCTCAGGGGTGGACGACAACCGTGAGGCCCTATGACCAGGGACTGGTGGTTGTTTCAGCCACTTGCGGGTGTCCGCGTTGCCACTGGTCGGAACTTGCGAAGGGAGGTCCCCAAGGGACCCCTTCCTGGTGAGAGAAGCCGAAGAAGTCTTACGCTTCTCCGGCTGGGAAGGGGGAACTGATGTCCCCAATGGTTTGGGGGGTGTTGCTCCTGAAGTAGATGGAGCAGGAGCAACAGGGAGTGAAGTGCCCCCACAACCAAGGGGGCCGGTGAATTCTGACAGAGCTGAGGTCCAACTGTAGGTGACGACACGGTAGAGGTTCGAACCGATGTTGCAGCCGCGGCATAGGTGGATGTCATTGGCACAGGATGTAACCGCTCATATTTCCGCCTAGCCTCAAGGTAGGTCAGGCGGTCCAGGGTCTTATATTCCATTATCTTCCTTTCTTTCTGGAATATCCTACAGTCCGGCAAGAAAGGGGAATGGTGTTCCCCGCAGTTAACACAGATAGGAGGCGGGGCACATGGAGTATTGGGATGCGAAGGACATCCACAATCTCTACACGTGATGCAGGAAGTACAGCGAGATGACATGTGTCCGAACTTCCAGCATTTAAAACACCGCATCGGAGGAGGGATATATGGTTTCACATCACATCGGTAAACCATCACCTTGACCTTTTCGGGTAAGACATCACCCTCGAAGGCCAAGATGAAGGCACCGGTGGCCACCTGATTATCCCTCGGACCCCGATGGATGCGCCGGACGAAGTGAACACCTCGTCGTTTTAGGTTGGTGCGTAGTTCATCGTCGGACTGTAGAAGAAGATCCCTGTGGAAGATAATACCCTGGACCACGTTTAAACTTTTATGGGGAGTGATGGTGACGGAAACATCCCCCAACTTGTCGCAAGTGAGCAACCTCCGTGACTGGGCAGAGGATGCTGTTTTGATGAGAATTGACCCAGAGCGCATTTTGGACAAGCCCTCCACCTCCCCGAACTTGTCCTCTAAATGCTCCACAAAAAACTGAGGCTTGGTTGACATAAAAGATTCACCATCAACCCGCGTACAGACAAGGTACCGGGGTGAATAATCTCCACTGCTGTCTTTAGCCATGCGTTCCCCCCATGGAGTGGCCAGGGAGGGGAATGATCTCGGATCGTATTTCTTCCCGTTGAGGTTAGACCTCGATCGCTTAGAGACTGCTGGTGGAGGCCCACCAGCCAGAGATGATGTACCACGCTTCATGGCGGGTCACCCGCCCTGATGCCACCCACTCCGACCAGGGGCTCTCCCCACGGGCGCCACCCAGCCACAGCAAAGACCACCTGGCAGGATGGCCTTTGCCGCGAGTCCCGATGCCCCAGAGGGATAGGCATCTACTCCTCGGCATACGTGGGGAGGTAGCAGCTCAGGCATCAGCAGTGCGATCCCTGTGTAGTCAGGGGGCTACCACCAAGAGGGTACATGACAACCCCACCACAACGGACTGGCTACCGTGCTGGATGTCGGGTGTCGAAATATCCATGTACATCACGAGGGCAAAGATGGAAGTGCACAATGGAGGAATGTATGCTCCCTGGAACACACTGCAGCCAATGTGGCCGGAAGCTCGATGGAAGTCCAACTCCATGACAATATCGGGTGTGCCAGATCTTAGGGCAAGATGGATATATAATACACCACGTAAGGCGTCCTTCCCCAAATGGTACGCATTAACAGAAAATTTTGAAAGGTAGTGGTCAAACCCCTTAGGGGACCATCACATTAAGGCCGAAACATTTGAGCCTCCTTTTAGTCGCCTCTTACGACAGGCAGGAATACCACGGGCCTATTCTTTCCCCCGAACCCGCAGGGGGCTAAACACCTTAGGGAGTAAGGTTAATGTTACTGAGCAAGGGGAAAATAAAGTTTTAAGGGAAATGGAAAGTAAACAACTTGAGTTTTAGGCCCAGTGTACTGCAAGAACAGAGGATAAATTGGCGAGACAGTTCCCACCGGTGTGGGTCGTGATGCTGAAGTCATTACTGTTGTTGTATGCATTAATGACTTCAACAGCTTCCTCAGCACCTATCCCATTGATCTCCTGGACCATAATTTTTAGACTCCCACACCCTCGTCTTCATCCACTACTTCTACACTGTTTGAGGACATGCACTCATGTTACTTGTGTATGTCTATAATGCCATCCACCCACCTTCAATTAGGTCAACTTCACGACCTTTTCTCATGTTTTGGAATCAGTAAAGAATTTCCATATTCCATCTACCATACATTTTCCTGGCTCCATGCCCAGAACATCTCCCTTTCATCTTTATTATATGCATAATTGTCTATTTCTCTACAGTCTGCTCTTTGGTCTATATTTTTTGCTTTCCCATGTCTCTTACTCACTCCAAACACACAGTCTATTGCTCGCTGGCCAGCTCTCATTTTTTTTTTTTTTTTTCACATTAAAGCTCCACACACCATTTCTATAAAGCAAAATTTGTAATATTGCCACAAACTGCGCTTCTTAAGAGAAGAAATACAGCATTTTATGACAACCAGAACTGTCGGATCTAATACACAAAAGATAGAAGTCATCAATGTCAACCCCATGGTAACAGAGAATGTTGAAGAAGAAGTGTATCTACATTGATCACCAATCTTCACACCAATCAAATGCGCTGTGAAGAATGGACTCTGCCAACTTGGACCTACGCCACCATTGGCAAATGCCAATCCAGCATCTAACTGAAGCAGGTACAGCTAAATCATCTGCCAAGTATAATTGCCTGCAGAAGAACAGACATGTGGACAACAGAAGACAACACTCTGCTTCATTTTCACTGTGAGCATCTTGGACACTTTGTTTGTTACTGCAGAGAAAGAAGATGAGTGTTCAACAACTATCCACTCACAATAGTCTTCTTCATTACAGTCAATTTTAGACGGTTATAGTAAACTTGTATTGCTGTATCCTGGATAAGGTCGATCCTCACATGCTATAGCCATTCCTCATCACTATATAGAGGTACCAGCTGCTTGCCTAACCACAAAATTTAAGAACACTAAGCGAAGCAACCATCTATGGAGGTGAGGCCACCACAGGCAGAAATCCTCCAAGGGTAACAGTCACCTAGATGACTGGAAATCTTGTTAACATCGTTATCAATGGCCAACCTGTCTGAGTGTGAGTCGACTCACGGGCTTCTTTTTATGTAATGTCGAATGCTTATGATCACCACCTAAAGAAGACTACTTTTCATGAATTGAAAGCAATGGTGTTGAAGGTCACAAATGGGAAATGCGTCCAACCAACAGAAACATATATCGCAAAAATAACTATCAATGACACAACATAGTCCTTTAAATCTGGTCATTTTAATAGAATGTTGTCATAAAATTATTCTGTGATGGGACTTCTTTTAGGCATCACAAGCAGTCATAGATTGTGGAAGATCAGAGCTGCAGATTGATGAACCTAATCCAAAAGCACAGATATCAAAGATTGCTTTGAGTTGTTGTTTGCTGGTGAAGACAATGTTATCCCACCACAACCAGTGAGATGAGTTCCAGTTGATAATCGAGATGTTCAGTTAAAATTTGAAGCTTTTATCAACTGCAAAAAGCTGCTCAGGCTGACTAAAGAAATCTCCATGGGAGTCATAATCATCATACATGGTCAAGGAGATCTTTGGATCACTGTCATGAGCAGCCACAACCACCCCTAAAGCTATGTGAGAAGGGACTGGTGAACCAGTCCAGAATGAACAGCTTAGTGTCATCAACAAAGAATTGTTCTCCACTACCACCACAACTGACAATGCAGGGGATGAATCTACTGTCAAAATGCCAATAGGGTCTGACCTGAGTGACAATCATCATTTGTGAGTGATAGCCATTCTGCATCAATTTTCCATTGCTTTCACATCCAGAGTGGACAAAAGACTGATTATGTAGCCCATGGTAAAACATATTCACCAATCAGCCATTATTCATGTAGATTATCACCTGCTGAATGAGCGATAAGCCAGGGGGAAGTGGAGAGGTGCTGCAAGATGAAATCAATGATCCTTCAGAGAGTCCTTGCAAAGAAGGATGTAAAAATTCTGTGTCTACCACAAATGACTGAATAAAATCATGAGGAAAGACGTCTATGCACTACCGTGCAAGAATGACACCAAAAGCTGCTTGAAAGGAGTAAAGTATTTCTTAAGTGTGGACATGGAAACAGGGTATTTGCAAATTGAGATTGGTGGGGCCAACCAGAAAACTACTGCCTTCTGATAGTCCCTATGACTATAAAGTTATGCCATTTGGACAATGCAGAGTTGCCGCAAGTTTCCCCAAGTGAAATTCCCAGATATTTCCCTGATTTCCAGACAAGTTTTAGCATTTTTCCCTGACAAATTTTGAGATCTCAGGGGTAATTTAAGACTTAAGTTGACAATCTGTCTTTACAGCTATGATACAACAGCACAAATGAGGAAATATCTTAAAAAAAAAAAATCTTGCAAGCAGATGGCACTTCCTGATGTGAGCAAAAATATGAAGTGCTACCATCTACATCTTTTGTAATGAACTGTTCTCAGATGGAGAAAACAAGCCAAATGGTATTTATGTTTCATCAAGACCACTGATGTTATTTTATTTCAATAAAACAAAACACATTTGGTGGCAAAAATACACACTTCCTTGCAGCTGCAAGATAGATTTAAAATACCTTCACAGATTTCAGAAATAACCTCAAAAAAAAAGTAGGTCTCTTGAAAGAAGTGTATAAGGCAGGGAAGAATTGTGTAAACCAAAACTGTAGGTGACCACCAATAAAGTGTTGGTTCTGGTATGTTCATTACTGTTGGTTATTATCCACTGTGTTCTATCTACTATTTTACAGGTATTGTGTGATTTTTCTCTTGAGAAATATATTGGTACATATGGTACAAACCGCCAGTGACTGACATAATTTTCTTCTTCTTATCAGCCCTACTTTCCAACACACAAACTACTTTTTGTGTCAAAATGTTCTAGAACAAATAAAATGTCTATAAAATGCTACACTGTACAACGTGCTTGCAGTGAGACAGTCACAATTCCTGAAATCCATTGCCCATGGCCTTCAGCCTGCTGAGGGGCACCGCAGTCCTGGGTCCATGGATAAACCATGAAAATCCACCACATTACACCACACACAAACATGCCCGGCCTGCAGGCAGATTGGTGTTTAGATCCGACTGGCAGGGTCTGCACGTTAGTGAGAAACGATGGCCTAAAAATCGGCAGGCCCGATCCATTAGTCACAGCTGTAAAAATGGCCTGCAGTTTTGGTCTGTCAAGGAAATCCACCCCAGTGGCCAGCTATTCACGAGCCACAGACAGCATATGATGAAATGAGACCATGATGATGAATCCATGCAACAGATAACTTGTGTGAATACTCTGAGAATCAATAATAATGATGATGGTAGCAACTGACTATAAAGATTACCTCTGAGCCGCAGAAAGGCACTTAGAAAAGACAATCATACTCTCGCAACTAAATTTTCAGCCATAGCTTTTTTCAGAAAACGAGAGCACGCACACAGTCACTCATATACAACTCGTGCACACATCACCACCATCTCCAGCTGCTGCGTCAACAATCTCTGAGAATCAGACCCAAACAAACCACAGCTCACACCTCCCTGCCTCTCGTTGGCAGGTGCTAGGCTAGTGACAAGAAGTGGTGGCAGCACTGACTGCAAGCTGAAGAGGGTGGTAGGAAGGGGAGAAGCAGTAGAAATGAGGGAGTAGGGAAGCGGCAAATGTACTCAGCTGCACCCGGCCAGTGATGAAGCATGGCACCTCAGTAAACAAATCACTTCATCTACTGAGACAAAAACAAGATTTTCCACAGTTTTTTTTTTTTTTCAAATTTTGCTGATATTTCCCTGATTTTCCTGACGTGTTTGAAATTCCCTGATTTCCAGAACCTGTGGGAATCCTGCAATGTAGGGTTCTGGCCACCTTTGATGGTTCGATACATTACATGGACAACATATCTTTGCTATGTGGATAACTTTGTCATTTTTTGACAACATTTGAAGAACATTTAAACCACCTGACGACTGTGGTGAAGTGTGTTCAGACAGCAGACCTCCATATGAATCAGAGAAAATGCCTCTTCGCCATCCAAGAAATAAGAGCAATCACAGTTTTTCTGAATCGTTGACACATTCACAATGTGAGAAGTTTTCTTGGAATGTGCTCGTACTACTGTTGATTCATAAAAGAGTACTGTACCGAGGCATAGCGCTTGCAAGAACTAATGCAGGGAGATGCCAAATTTTGCTGGAACAAGGTGCAAGATAGATTTTCCTTGTCCTTAAGGAAGCATTTACGTATCTTCAGTCCTCACACTGTATGACAAGAATGCTGAGACAAAACTTCACACTAACACTAGTGGTTATGGAATAGGTGCAATTCTAATACAAGTTCAGGAAGGTGTTACTTCCAGAGTACTCTCAAAGTCCGAGGTGAATTACTTGGCAACTGAGAAAGAGTGCCTTGCAGCTGTCTGGGCCATCGACAAGTTCCAGCTATATTTATTTGGAACACCGTACACTTTTACAATGGACCAATATTCTCTATGTTGGCTGACTTGCCTAAAAGATGTGTTGTATTGAATGGCTAGATGGGCACTGAGGCTTCAAGAGAGCAGTCACAGTGGTATACAAAACAGATACAAACACAAGGACACCGACTGCCTTTCTAGCAATCCTTTGGGGGAACACAACAGCATGGATGAAATCTCAGTCATTGTCCCATTAAATGACATTGCTGCTGAACAGTGGCAAGATTCCACACCGCAGAAAACCATAGAAGCCTTGAAGGAGGAGGAACCAACTAAAGGAGAATTCCAGTTAATAAATGGAGCACTTTATAAGAGGAACTATGATCTAATGGGGTGCAGACCATTGCAACACATGCAGGAAGAGAGTCAGTGAGGTTCTGGACGGCACTGACAGGGATGAGGAGCCACACTGACTCCAGTGCTGTAGCCAGCTTGGTTTCTTGGTTGGGGATCCACACAATGAACATCCTGATCAAGGTGATCCCACACGATTCTTGATTTGGTTTAAATCTGGGGAATTTGGTGGCCAATGGAGTATGGTAACTCATTCTCATATTCTTCGGACCACACACCCATCATGCTGAGGAAAAACAAACTGCACCTATGGGTGGACATGGTCCCCATGGATAGATGCTAGCTTGTGGTGATTCGTTGTGCCTTCCAGGATGAGATCACACAGGGAATGCCATGAAAACATTCCCCGAACCATAACACTCCCTGCTACAGCTTAGACCCTTCCAGTGATTGTTGCAGGGTATTTGCTTTTAGATATTTCACACCGATGGAGCATAAAGCGTGATTCATCTGAAAACGTCACCTTCCACTGCTCAGTGGATGTCCAATTGTGATACTGGCATGCAAATTCCAGCTTTCATCCCCAATGAACAGCAGTCATCATAGGTGAATGAACAAGGCACTTGCTGCAGAGGCCCATATGCAGCATCGTTTGCTGAACCACCATCAAGAAGACACTATTGGTAGCCCTTGGTTCATCTGGGCCGAGGGTTGCTCAACAGTAGCACACCTATTCACCTGCACACATTTCCACAGCTGTTGTTCACCCATCATCTATGGCAAATGGTGCACCAAGTTATTTTACGAACTTAGCTGTTTTGGAAATGTTTGCGCACTTGGCCCGAAAGCCAATGATCATACCCTTTTGTATGTGAGATAAATCACTCCGTTTCAGTATTACGACGATAACTGCACTGTTTCCCAAGTCCCCCAGACATGCTTTATATACCATCTGCTGCTAGTACTGCCACCTGCCGTCTGTGAGTGCTTATCGCATGATGATGTTGAACACAGGAGGTGATCACATTTACGTGAGCAGACCGTGTACTTTTTCCTCCCTTTTCTTATGAAGTATAACAATTACAGCATTATTTCCATGGGGAACTGTTTTCCATTGAACATGTTCTTCAAACACTTGTACAATTTCGTCATTGTTATCAGTTACTGTGCAAACTGTCATCACTGATAAAATGTCAGATCTACCTACTGCGATGGGGCGGTAAATAATGAAGAAGTGCAGTTGCAGAGTTCACACGAATGTGCATATACAAATGTTGGTTAAAAAATGTTACTGCAAATTTTGGCTCTCACGTAAGTCTCAGGGGATGATTTCCACACTTGGTGCATTAGTACACTTCTACACCTGCGCATTTGTTATAGTTTTTGAATTAATTATTCACTCAGACATAAGTACAGTTTATGCTAGGGAACAAAAACTAGGCGATTATTATACTAAAATCAGTTTTTCACGACACAGTTCAATCGCTATTTATTGTCGTCGTCCTTTTCATTCACACAATGAAATTAGCACTGGTGAGACGGTTTACACTTTTACTTTAATAATAATTTGACTCCGAGCCCCCAATAGCAGTAATGTAGGCTGCTATAAACTAAAATTACCCAATCAATTCGAACAGAACCACAAGTCCCACTGTCTTTTATGTTCCAACAGCTTTGGCACGAAATCATAGTTTGCCACATGTTCACTTACGACGATGTGTGCCTCATAAATCGTACTCACACAAAAAATGGTAGCACTTCCAGTTCACCAAATATAGCTTGCACACTTGCACTCTTAAACAATGCTCTTTGTCGAAATAAATCAGCACAAAAAAAGAATTCTCAAACGACCACATGGGCCACCCTCAAGTGGGGCTTGCTCGCCACCCACCCTCCAAAACGACTGACCAATGACTGACCCCTGGCCAAGATGGCCGCTCGCTTATATAGGCTCGGATGTCCAACCCCCTGGTTATTTAAGTACCAGTCTCACCAGTTAAGGTTACAAATTTTGATACATACATCCCTCGACAGAAATAAGTACACCATCGGAACCGCGCTAAAAAGTACATCTTATTTACTATGTTACATTAATTTCTAGGATTATTCTATCGCACATAAATCAAGTTTTAGTTTTAGCAAAATTTCGCCACTTAGCGTAAATTTGTTTGTTGACATCTGTGCGGCAAAGTTTTAACATAGAACTGCATATAGCCCCATTTTTGGACGTAATCTATAGTGATCTACACATTGTGCTGCTCAAAATCTTCATATCATAATAATTAATTAATTATGGGTGATAAATGTTAACAATAATTTGCAGACAATGAAAACTATTGCAAGTTAAGTGTATAGCATAACTTAACTAGTTTCAATTACGTGTGATGCCACCCAGAATATTATATAGTGCCGTTCTTTACGTCATGAATTTTCTACTGAATTTTATAAACAATTTTCCCTCAAACTTTGTTTATTGCTCTTTACGGGCTTAATTATTTATGAATATTAACATACGACTATGGCACTTGATTCGCTATGATGAAACATTTTTAACGAGTGCTCGCCCATCCCTGAAAGTCGGTATTTACTATTTTTATTAATCTTTCAGTATTCGTGATATTAACCGATTTTGAGTTTACTATAACTTCTGCGTCTCATGACTTGAAATAAAGATCGATCTTTCAGAAGGTAAATATTGCTGACCACAATCCACTGCCGCATCGTTCTTCACCGTAAGTTACATAGTTTTCGCGTAATGCGCAAAAAACCAAACAATGGCCCAAGCTGCAGGCCACGTGGTCGCACGGCCGCAGAGACCGACCATTGCAAATCTCGCGCAGGTGCGGCACGCGCTTCCGTCAATCGCGCACCGTGTAGTGCACTCGCTCTCCACAAAGCAATACTTGCATACTAGAAACATCCATCTAGTAACGGGGGTTTGTACCGTCACACTACTAATGGCTTCTAAACATAAAAATGGAAAGTCCTTGGTGGAATGCACATCATTAATGGAAGCAGTAAAGGTAACAGCTCAAGATTTTAGCAGAGGTGTTGAGGGGCACATAAACAAGACTTAGGAGATTACTAGCTTTCTGACAAATCTGTCTTCAGAAGTGTAGAGCACTCACACACAGAGCTAGAGAGCATGCCCTTCCCTCCTCGCTCATGGTGTTTATGCACATACGAACCTTAATTATTATCAAGTATTTTTGACCATACAATTATGAAACTTCCATAAAATTAATAAATTGAACTGTGGTTTTTGTGTATAAATGGTTTTACTGACAGTAAGAAGTCACAAAAATATTCTGAACTTACTTGTAGAATAACGAAGAACGAAGAATTAGTTCAGTTGAGTGACTGTACAGATATAGGCAACACAGTCAAACAGTCAAAATATTGTATTTTGATATGTATAGCCTTCATCAGTAAAACAATATATGTGATTGCTTTTAAATTGTGCCTGTCTGCAACTTGAAGTGTCTTCTTTAAGATAAGCAGGAATCTGTTTTTTCCTATATTGTTGATATTGTTACCTGGAGTTTCCATCGTTTGATTTTTGCAAGAAGTGCTTACATTGATTAACATTGGATACTAACATATCAACAGTTCGGATTTGACATCAGAATCTAACCTGGTCAATTTCCTTAATCCATATTAATATGCAATTAAGGGCTTGCCCCAATTCTTGGCAGTCACTTTTTGTCTCACTTATTATGCATACAAACATCCACTCCCATAAAAAAATTGTGAAAATCTGTGAAAATCTGCCCCTCACACCCATAAGCATCATTCAGTGAGCTAGTTAGAGGCCATAGCAAACTAGTGGTCTATCATGTAATCAATAACAAAACTATGAAGCAATGTTCTTTCATGACTTCACTACTGTTTCCAAACAAAATGCTGGTACTCATAAGAATGGAAGTTATTATTGTACATTAAAAACCATTCAAAACACACAAACTTGCCTCAGCAACCCTCATCGATCTCACTAACAGCCCCCTACATGCCACAGAACTAAGTCTACAAGGGCCCAAAGGAGCCAACAGCAGCACTGTGCCATGAACATTTCTTAGTCACTGTCTTATTGCACCTTCACAAATAGCGAATTATCATCATTTCTGAAATACATATAGAAATTCTAATCACTCAGACAGGGCAGAAATCAACAGAATTAACTCTTTACCTGAAAAAAGCAACTAGGTAAACCAATCTCTTTATCACTACTGTGCAAGAGGATATTTGCTAGCTGACTGACCGCTAATTCATTCTCTACCTAAAATCTTACTTGAAGGTAGTAACAGAAGGATCTGCGTGCAAGTCTCTCCACAGTTAACATTGCCTTTTTGAAACTGGAGGTGGAATGTGTGTTTCAAGTAGCTCTTTAGCTGTCTTCATGACAGTGCTCAGAGACCACCCTGTTCCACCCAACAAGTTCTACGACAGCACTTCTAACTCAAACTGTGTCTTCTGCATGGCCATTCACTACCAAGACAGCAATAAATATTTCAACCTGACATGCAAGATCACATGGACAATCAGTGGCACACCTATATTTAATGTAACAACATGACATATATACAAACAGAACCATATTTTACACTACATTACTTGCAGTAAATAGCTTTTGCTATTGCGAACATTGTCCAAATAAGAACAGTGCCCACTTTAAGTCTTCTGCCTGGGTGAGATTCATTTTACTATCTGAAGTATTTGTTTCACAGATTATTTAGTAGTTATGCAGTTACCCACTAACATGAAACTAGACTTTCGCAGTTTTACAGAATTCTCACTTTCTGACTTGGCACTTGGCTAAATAAACATTTCAGTTTATTGAAGCTTTCACAAAGAAAAGAGACTGGTTTTTCACTATAAGTAATCTATTCCACAGAACACTAAGAAATAATATTACACTTCTCACAAGTAATTTAACAGTTATGTTTCCACTCTTACCTTATACCTGGTAGATGCCACACAGAAATGGCACCATCTGAATGAAGGCATACCAGCAATTTTCCTTTTGGAGACACTTGCATTCTAAAAATTGTACTCTGAAAGGCAAAAAATTAAACATAGCTAAAAGATAAGCAACACACAACTTCTACTGTTTTAAGCAGTGTTACATGGAAGTGTGACATACTGCAGAATCACATCAAATGTTATGAAATTTTCATGACATAAGCACAAAGGACGTGGCAAACAAAATGGCCAGGGACTATTCAACAGATTCATTCTATGTAACAACTTTTACATAAATCTCAAACACTGTGACACACCTACATGCCCTCCAAAATACATTTCAGTATTTCATCACTGAAACATTAAATGTTTCATTCTTTCACTCCCACTTCCCTGCCCCCCCCCCCCCCCAGCTCACTCAGCAGACCTTGTCTGTGTTAAGGAGTTTAGATTAGATTAGATTTACTTTCATTCCAATTGATCCGTAGTGAGGAGGTCCTCCTGGATGTGGAACATGTCAGAAAAACAACAATACATGACAAATATTTACAACTAAAACAAATAAAGTAATGTACCATTCCACAGGTCCCAAGTGGAATGATCGTCATTTTTAATGAACACTAAGAGTCATTTTACAAATACTAATGCACTGAATTTAAAATAAAAAACGTTTTTTTATTTATTTATAAGGTAATAAACATGTAATACAACTACTGTAATACTTATTTACAATGAACACATTACTGCACTGAAATGGTGCAGAAGTTAGATTATACTTACACACACACACACACACACACACACACACACACACACACACACAAATTTTCAGTGAACACATTACTGCACTGAAATTGTGCAGAAGTTATGTTGTACTTATATACAAATCAGTTGGTTTTACTAAGAAATTCATCAATGGAGTAGAAGGAGTTGGCCACTAATAAATCCTTTAGGCTTCTCTTAAACTGAATTTCATTGGTTGTTAAGCTTTTTATGGCTGCTGGCAAGTTATTGAAAATGTGTGTTCCTGAATAATGCACACCTTTTTGTACAAGACTAAGTGACTTTAAATTCTTGTGAAGATTATTCTTATTTCTAGTATTGATTCCATGAATTGAGCTGTTGGTTTGAAAAAGTGATATATTTTTAATGACAAATTTCATTAAGGAATAAATATACTGGGAAGCTGTAGTTAGTATCCCTAGTTCCCTAAACAGGCTTCTGCAGGATGTTCTTGAGTTCACACCACATATAATTCTTACTGCACGTTTTTGTGCCCGGAAAACTTTAGCTTGGCTTGATGAATTACCCCAAAAAATAATCCCATATGACATTATGGAATGAAAGTAAGCATAGTATGCCAGCTTTTTCATTTTTATATCCCCTACGTCTGACAAAATTCGCATTGCAAACAGAGATTTGTTAAGACGCTTCAGCAGTTCTGTGGTGTGCTCCTCCCAATTGAATTTATTATCAAGCTGTAATCCCAAGAATTTAACACTGTCCACTTCTTCTATCTTCTTGTCATCATATGTTAGACATATACTCTTGGGACACCCCTTACAAGTTCTGAACTGCATGTAGTGTGTTTTTTCAAAGTTTAGTGACAAAGAATTGGCTAGGAACCAGTGATTAATGTCCACAAATATTTTATTGGCTGATCTTTCTAAGACTACACTTGATTTGCTATTTATTGCAATGTTTGTATCATCGGCAAACAAAACAAACTTGGCATCTGGTAATGTTACTGATGAAAGGTCATTGATATACACAAGAAAAAGTAAGGGCCCCAAAATGGAACCTTGTGGGACCCCACATGTAATTAGTTCCCAGTTGGATGATGCCTGATAGACATGTATCAAGCTCTTTCCTAATAACACCCTTTGTTTCCTGCCAGAGATATAAGATTTGAACCATTTTGCAGCATTTCCTGTTACACTATAATATTCTAGTTTACTTAAAAGGATATTGTGATTTACACAGTCAAATGCCTTTGATAGATCACAAAATATACCAGTTGCCTGCAATTTTTTTGTCTAATGAATTAAGCACATTTTCACTGTAAGTGAAGATAGCCTTCTCAATATCAGAACCTTTTAGAAATCCAAACTGTGACTTTGACAGTATGTTATTTGAGATAAGATGGTTATAAAGACGACAGTACATTACTTTTTCGAAAATTTTTGAGAATGCTGGTAACAGTGAAATTGGACGGAAATTTGATGCTATTTCTTTATCTCCCTTCTTAAACAGTGGCTTAACTTCAGCATATTTCAGCCATTCAGGAAATATTCCACTGATAAACGACTGGTTACACAGATAGCTTAATATGTTACTTAGCTCAGAATCACATTCTTTAATTAACTTTGTTGATATTTCATCATACCCACTAGATGTTTTTGATTTTAAAGATTTTATGATGGACATTATTTCTGTTGGGGTAGTGAGGGTCAAATTCATATTATGGAAATTACTTGAAATGTCTGGTCTAAGGTAATCCATAGCAGCATCTACCGAACCTGACAACCCCATCTTTTCAGTAACAGTTATAAAATGTTTGTTAAAAAGTTCTGCAACACTATACACATCTGTCACCAATGTATCATTTACTCTTAATGCTATTTGTTCCTCTTCATGTCTGGTCCTACCAGTCTCCTCCTTCACTATATCCCATATTGTCTTTATTTTGTTATCTGATATGACTATCTTTTCCTTGTAATATATTTGCTTTGACATCCATATTACAGTCTTTAATATTTTGCAGTATTTCTTATAATGTGCTATAGCATCAACATTGGAAATGTTTCGGATTGACAGATACAGAGTGTGTAAGAGGAGGGGGGGATGGGGGGGGGGGGGGGCACTGTAAGGAAGTCGGGGATCCGATTGGCAAATCTGCCATAAATTTACGGGTAGATGGAAAAGAATTTCAATTTGTACATTAACTGTAGCATGCAGAAATATCCAGCCTTTACACTGGACACTCTGACAAAGCACTGGTATATTCCTTCTGTTAAATTATGCGTGTTTGAAGCAATATACATACAGTATACTTCACATGGATTTGAGGTGAGTTGAAAGGGGAACAAATTATGAGCATGGAAGAGACTGATTTTACACAAGGTTTGCCTTGAAAGTAATGTCACCTGTTCTATTCTCATGCTCCTATTAGTCGGAGCATGGTCTGCACACTCCAGATAGTTGATAGGGACCATTAGCTTCCAACTGTGAATAACCCCAGTTCCCTAAGCTCCCAGAAAGTTAGGGTGTGAAGCTGGGTGAACCTCCATTTGGTGATCCAGTTCCAGTCACAATGCAGTGTTCACTTGAACAACAGGTCTCAGCAAAATTCTGCATGAAACTCAGAAAATTCACTGCCAAAATATTTCAAGTGCTTGATTATGCATTTGGGAATGAATACCTATCAAAACAACAGACATTTCAGTGGCATAAGGCTTTTTGGAAATCTGGGATGATGCCGACAATGGAACTCGCTCTGGACACCCATTACGTGAAGACAGCTGACTCGTGTATGAACTTTTGAACATAGACTGTAGAACGAGTGTTTGCAGACAAACTCTGGGTATACCCAGAACCACTGTCCATGAGACTGTAACTGAACAACTGCAGATGAATGTTGGCAAAACAAGTTTCGAAAACTGTGAGGGTGTGCTGTGCTGAAAAGTAATGCCTCCAAATATTTTTATTCTGTTCTCAGTACCAGTTAAATATTACACATAATGCATATTACCCTGTCAACTTTACTGCTTCACTGACTCTAGCTGCAGCCCTCTGCTGCTAGGGGACTCCAAATAGTAGCATGTAACTTGTCTGTGCATGAGAAACAGCGTGCTATAATAGAGTTTTGAATTTGACAAGTTCGTCCGCGCATGAAGCACCCTCTCCCTCAGCATGTCAGTTTTAGACCACACACAAGCACTGCAACAATCTGATGCCTTGTGTACACTGTAATCAATCATTTTCCATACAGTCTCAACTTTGCTCCATCCTATTTTCACCTGTTTACAAAACTTAAAGAACACCTTTGAGTATTTCACTTTGACAGTGACTAAGCAGTGCAAGCATGGGTGTGACTGTGCCTCCATCAATTAAGTCAAACATTCTACAGTGACAGTATCAACAAATGGGTCTCTCATTCAGAGACACACATTTGCCAACAGTGCAACTACATTCAGAAATAAATATGTAAACATCAAGAATAAAGATGTAGAATTTTTTAACATCTTGAGCATGGCTGGAGACAGCAACTGTAGAATTCAGTCTTTGTAGGGAAAAGGTGAAAAATAGCTAAATCAGTCACAGTAGACAGGTTTATTAAAAATCCTTGACCTAGGTTTTGATGTCTTTCAAAAGTCTTCATCAAAAGGATCTATGATTAACACTGGTTACATAAGGTTGCAGAGGTACATTAAAGGTGTAGCCTTAAGATGCAAATAAAGACGCAATACACCTCCATAACAATAAAACAACAAATTATTATGGAGGTGAATTTTATCTTGGTTTGTACCTTACAGCAACATATTTAATATATCTCTGCAACATTACGTAACCAATATTAATCATTGATCTTTCTGAAGAAGACGTTTAAAGATGAAGAAACCTAGGTCAACACAGTCATTGCTTCTCCTGAAGGAGAAGTCTTTAAAGATGCAGAAAACCGGGTCAAGGGATTTTTAATAAATCTGACTATTGCAACCGATTTGGCTGTTTTTCACCTCTTCCTCATGAAGATGCAGACGCTACCAAAGTTTGTTTTATTTTAAAAGTTTTAAGAGTTTTCACATACAAAAATTGGATGCATTACTTTTCAGCATGCACTCACAGTTTTTAAAGGCTGTTAAACTTAAACATTTGCATATAATCTAAAGCAGCTTTTAACACATGATACTCAAACATGTTTTTCTGTGGTCTTCAGTCCAAAGACAGTTCGACACAGCTCTCCATGCTAGTTTATGATGTGACAATTTCTTCATCTGTGTGTAATTACACATATTCATTTGACCCTGCTTGCCTTGGTCTTTCTCCACCTTCTGTACCCCCCCCCCCCCCTCTCATCCCAGCCCTTTTTTCCATACCAAATTAACAATTCCTTGATGCCTCTGGATGTCACTTATCACAATCTATCCCTCTTTTTAGTCCATTGTGCCATTAAGTTCCATGCTCCTCATCTGAATTCAGAACTCTTCATTAGCCATATGCTGTACCTACATAATTTGCAACATTTTTCATAACTAAGTTTTATTTTATATTATTCTGTTCATGAAAATGGCCATTTTAGAGTGGATTGTAACAAACTCTCACATGTTCTGCTTTCTTCTTCACCACAGGAACCCAACTCCAGAAACTACGCTGGGCATTCCATATAGCCTCCTCTTCTTCATTTGAAAGTGTTAACTGGTAGTATGGATGGTCATTCAAAAGTCTCCATCCTGAAAGACCAGCACTGCTTCCTCGATCCTGCAAAAAGGTAAAGTGATTATATTAACAACATGCCACCTGTGGTAGTTAAGGACAGTTCTGTAATTCTACCTATACTCCCAACACCACTCACTAAGTCACAGATATGTAGCTTTTCATTTCAAAGTGCATCACCAAACATAATTTCCATTATCTGAATCTGCCTTTCAAACTGAACAACAGACAATCAAACTTATCACTTTCAGTAAGTGTGTTAAGATCACATCACTTCTGTACACTAGTCAATACGTATCAGACTACAGTTACAAAAACTAGTGCCCTACTCAAACAATGGCAAAATATCAGATTGCTTTGCAAAAAGAAAATGTCTTGCAACCTGTGTTTTACAACAACAACATAGTTCAGTTGTTATTTGATAGTAAAGATACAATGAAACCATTAGCACAGAGTGGTGCATATTCAATCACCACAAGCACAATGGAAAGGTATACGAGGTCTATTCAAAAAAAACTCTGGAACATTCATAATTTCACACCAATGGTGTGTTGCAACAAAATGTGGTTGGCAACCCTCCACACGCCTGTGTTTAATGTGTAACTGCTGGAAGTTTCATTGTTGTATGTCTGTTAGTTATTGTTCAGTGCTGTTTGAGTAGAACATTGAGTCACACAGTTTGCAAATTTTGAGATGGCATAGTGAAAGGAACAACGCGTTTGCATTAAATTTTGTTTGAAACTCAAGAAAACCTTTACAGACACACCAAATGATGCAGAAAGCCAATAGTGATGACTGCTTAAGCCGTACTTGGTGTTATGAATGGTTCACATGATTTAAAAGTGGCCAGACAAAAGTTAAAAATGACCCTTATTCAGGACACGTTTTGACATCTACCAACAAGGATAATGTCAGGAATGTCAACGAAACTGAGTGTGCCAATCAAAGGCAGACTGTCCAAGAGATTGCAGAAGAATGTATCGTTTCAGTTGGATCACGTCATGAAAACCTGTGAGAAGGAAACGGCCTGAAATGTGAAGAGACAATTCACGGTTCTCACACCATGGTAGCACACCCGTAGATTCATTCCTGTTGATGTGTGACTATTGAATGAAAAACAAAATCACTGTGCTGCCTCATCCTCAGTACTCTCCAGGCCTGACCCATGTGGACTTTTTTCTATTTCCAGAGTTGAAAACTCCATTGAAAGAATGAAGATTTGCAACAATAGATGAGATAAAGGACAATTTGTGGTCAGCACTTCGCACAATCCAGCAAGAGGCATTCTAAGACTGCTTCCGGAAGTAGAAACTGCATTGCGAGCAGTGTATCAATTGTGGAGGAGACTATTTTGGAGGGTATCATGCACAGTAAATAAAAGCTAAGTGTAGAATAATTTTGTGGACAAATTTTGGGAATTTTTTTGAACAGACCTCATATGTTGATCAATCAGAGCTGTGGCAGTTAGGTATCCAAAAATGACAGACGCTAGAGACAAGGAAACGCACAACAGTAACTATTAACAGTAATCACCATTACAATGTAGACTGTGAAGTTTTACATACTGTTGCAAAAAGCAGAAAGAGGACAATAATGGAAATATTTTACTTAAATACAATAATGTCAGTTTAATTTTAGGAAAAATTGACTTGTTGGGAGGTAATGATTAGGTTTATTGTACACTTAATACTTTGACAGTCACAAAAAAATGTTGTATGCTATTAACTGGTATTGGTCACCACTTACCGTCATCACAACAATTGAAAGCAGCATCAGATTTTCACTAAGTAATGCTTCATCAGACAAATAAAATTCAATGTGGAAATTATTACTCATGCAACCTGACATGATTCACATAAGAAGAGTACTGCTGAACAAAAGAAAGCATGTAAAATGCTAGAAAAATCATAGAGGAACTAAAAAATGATACTCCAAGTCTGTGGATTTGTAGTAAAAGCCTTACCCTCACCAACTACAGTATCATTGATATTAAAAAACACAGAATGTACGAAGTTGGAAAAGAAGCACAAGGAAGTTAAGTGAAGTGATATGCAATCAAGCTGATTGCTAGAATTTGCCAGACATAAAATGAAAGTAATAGTCTGTTTATCCAGCAGAGCACTGGACAAACAACATACAGAGTTGAACTATTTATGTTCATATTCCAGAACATAGTATATGTTACAACATTCTCATCTGAGTGTTATCATCATTTAATAGATGGTTTGCAATAGTTACTACATTTTGTAGCACAAGCTGGGATAGGCATAATGTATATTATTAGTAATAAGAAATAGTTTCAATAAAAATCAGGACTCTAGAATGAGATTTTCACTCTGCAGCGGAGTGTACGCTGATATGAAACTTCCTGGCAGATTAAAACTGTGTGACCGACCGAGACTCAAACTCGGGACCTTTGCCTTTCGCGGGCAAGTGCTCTACCAACTGAGCTACCGAAGCACGACTCAAGCCCGGCACTCACAGCTTTACTTCTGCCAGTACCTCGTCTCCTACCTTCCAAACTTTACAGAAGCTCTCCTGCGAACCTTGCAGAACTAGCACTCCTGAAAGAAAGGATATTGCGGAGACATGGCTTAGCCACAGCCTGGTGGATGTTTCCAGAATGAGATTTTCACTCTGCAGCGGAGTGTGCGCTGATATGAAACTTCCTGGCAGAATAAAACTGTGTGCCCGACCGAGACTTGAACTCGGGACCTTTGCCTTTCGCGGGCAAGTGCTCTACCAACTGAGCTACCGAAGCACAACTCACACCCGGTACTAACAGCTTTACTTCTGCCGAGTTCGAGTCTCGGTCGGGCACACAGTTTTAATCTGCCAGGAAGTTTCATATCAGTGCACACTCCGCTGCAGAGTGAAAATCTCATTCTGGAAACATCCCCCAGGCTGTGGCTAAGCCATGTCTCCGCAATATCCTTTCTTTCAGGAGTGCTAGTTCTGCAAGGTTCGCAGGAGAGCTTCTGTAAAGTTTGGAAGGTAGGAGACGAGGTACTGGCAGAAGTAAAGCTGTGAGTACCGGGCATGAGTCGTGCTTCGGTAGCTCAGTTGGTAGAGCACTTGCCCGCGAAAGGCAAAGGTCCCAAGTTCGAGTCTCGGTCGGGCACACAGTTTTAATCTGCCAGGAAGTTTCAAAATCAGGACTATTTCCCACTCTCTAATATCAGTTATTGAACCATATTCATTTTACATTGAGTTTTTGGGAACAAAGGGTTTGAAGATAGTGTGCTGCTGCTGTTGTTACCACTATTTCCACAACATCCAAAAATTTCTGCCGTACTATATTTTCAGTCAAATTAAGATATAAAAGAAAATCATACTATAGAGAATGTTCTAAATAGTTTTAACTGTTTTTTTCTACATAGCCACACACTGATTCATGCATTTATTCCATCCCACCACTAATTTGAAGATGCAGCTGTCACTTATCTCAGTACCCCTATGGGATTGCATGTACGTATGCGCGCGCACGCCTGCCCCATCCACACACACACACACACACACACACACACACACACACACCAGTGCGAATGAACGCGCACGCATGTGGGTGCCCACACGCAAATGAACTTTATGGGCTCAACCACATTTTCTTTCTGTACAATTCTTCTTTAACTAGCACTCAAACAACCAGAATGTTTTCTCTTTCCAGCACCCCGTCACCCTCTCCCTCCCTACCTCACCTCCTCCTCCTCCATTTTCTTTTTTTATGATCAAATATGTAATAACTGATATGACCGATGCATTCACCAACTCAATAATCTTCATTGAACATTTTTCTCTTTAAAATACAATAATTCATGTTCATTCTCTGAATGTCCTTTTAACAAAATATGTCATTACGTAGCTCACCGTAAGTCCATCATATAACTGAATTCCAGTTATGCCAGCCACAAAGAGCAAATTATGTGATGGGTGATAACTGATAGCAGTGACACCATTACAGTAATGGGATGCAAATGAAAATGTATGGTTTGCTTCAAACCCATCAGTTGGTGAGACCAAATAATTGTTGAGATTTCCTTTGTAGTCAACAATGATGAATTCATATGCCCTGTAAAAGAAAAGAGGATTATTGCAAGCTTTTGAGGAGAATGAAGGCAAAATTCAGCTACTTCAGCTGTTGTAATTCTTACAGCGCATTTAGTTAGCTTCCTGATGAAATAGCTCAGAATTTGTTTTAACATGCTACCTGGCACAATCATTATTTTTACTTTCTCCTCAACAAATGCTTTTTACTGTAGAGAAGACAGAATAGTATATTAGGTTGCTATCATAGATGTCTATCAGTCTAGGTTGCTAAATTATGACACAGAATTGCTAACCACTAGACAGAGATCTTAGTGTCCCCTTATTCTCACTAAAAGTCTGTCCCTCATCCGAGGGGCTGAGTAGCCTGCCCTTGCTTTGTTATCTTCCCCAACGTAGCCTCCTCTCCTCCCTGAGCAAGGAACCAACATTCCTAAAGGTAAGGTAGCATTGAGTACTTTTACTTTGATAAATGTATTTCAGAAGAACTGAATATTTTGCTTCCTGAGGATTTTGTACATGAACAGAGCTCTCGATTAAGCCCCATAAATGTTCGATGGAATTCAGGTTGAGTGATCTGTGTAGTAAAATCATTTGCTCAACTGTTCAGAGGTTTCTTCAAACCAGTCGCGAACAATTGTGGCCTGGTGACAAGGCACATTGCTGTTCATGAAAATTCCATCAGTGTTTGGGAACAAGAAGCCCATGAATGGCTGAAAATGGTCTCCAAGTAGCTGAATAGAACAATTGCCAGTTAATGATAAGTTCAATTGGACCAGAGAAGTCAGTCCATTCCATGTAAACATTGACCACACCATTATGGAGGCACCACCAGCTTGCACAGTGTCTTGTTAACAACTGGGGTCGATGGCTTTGTGGGGTCTGTGTCACAGTCAAACCCTGCACAGTCAAATGCAACCACTCATTATCCACGATGAGAGATAATGTCTGAAATTTGGCATTCTCTGCACGCTCTTGACACTGTGGATCTTGGAATATTTAATTCCCGAACAATTTCTAATATGGAATGTTCCATGCATCTAGCTCCAACTATCATCCCGCATTCAAAGTCTGCTAACTCCCATTGTGCGGCCACAATCACGTCAGAAACTTTTCACATGAATCACCTGAGTACAAATAACAGCTCTGCCCTTGCATGTCCCTTTTATACTTTGTGCAAGTGATACTACTGCCATTAGTACACGTGCGTATCGTTATCCGTGACTTTCGTCATCTCAGTGTAGTTCAACACAAGGTGAAAAATGAATTATATTTTTCTCAAAATGAGTCACATTACAATTTGAAAAATCATGTACAAAAGACAGAGATGCTGAACAATTACATACTACACTGTAATAAAAATAATCATCAACATGCATTAACAATCTTTAGTATAGAAGGTCATAACAATCTATAGTATAGAAGGTCACCGCATCTCCCAATGTTAGATCAGATCCTGTTGAGCGCACTCCATGTCCTCTGTGGCAGATCCACTTCCCACAGTTTGTTGTTGGCTTGGAAAAGACTATGGAGCTCTGGTGGAATATTATTAGACCATTCTTTTGTTCAGGCTTCACAGAGATTGAAATTACGGTCCACCAGGTTGCTGGCTGCTCTGAGTGAGGGATGCCTGGAGTAGTTTGTTGATCTGGATAGCAAATATCTCTCATGAATTGGCAGCTGCAGACTGTTGCAGATTTTCTTATACTCCTTCAGAAGGGTATTCTTTCTTCTCAAGTTAGGTGAGGATATGCAGCTTAGGGAAGATTGTAATGGACTTGATTGAACCAATAACAATCCACACTGTTTGATTTAGCTGGATACCTCATAAGATGATAATGGTTTATATCAATTACATATTGAACTAGTGTTTACACTAAGTCAAATCAAAATTTGGTCATACCAACCATCATACAATTATCCTGGCACAGTGAGAATTCCATCACATGTTGTGTCATAAGGCTCACCATATTCACAATAGGTTAAATGCCCGACCAGAATGTTCTTCCATCTCTGTTCTGAAACACATATGTAATACATTTCCATATGTGTATATGGCAATTTTCACATCCATTCGTTCTCATATAACGTTTCCTCAAATGTACTTTCTGCCCTTTCCTCTGATGATTCTACATGTAGTTCATTTGGTTGATTGGTACAGACACATTTACTGAACAAACTGCAATGGAGGGCAGAGTGCATGTAGATCCAGCCCAGACATGGGTAGGCTTCTTGTTAAATGTCTTTCTTACAACGAGGTAAAAATGTCTTGCCAAGGGTTTGCCATGCAGAGATTCTGCCACGGATAGCCAAAAACTATTATGCACACCAGTATTCACTATTATGCATATGAAGAATAGGCATGCTAACTAACTACACAAGCCCAACTAGACTCTCCTTTTGTTGGTAGCAGTGGAAGAAGAGTGCTATCTTCAAATACAGTCCACAGGACTTTTACTGAGGGTGCTACACACAAAACAATTAGCCACACAGACATCAATCAGTGGTGAGCACAGGACAGAGCAGTTACAATTGGAATGACAAGGGATTCTGGGTAATTTATTCCCCTCTATATACGGTCTCTCTCATACTTGCTGAGATAATTCTCTTTTTCCTTCCTTTTGTCTATTGCTTCCAGCTAGAATTTTAAGTTTCCAAACCTTAAGACGAGTGTTTAAAAGTATTTCTGCCCGATGGCCTCACATCATCGCAGGAGGCAGCACAACAAGATTTCATTTCTTAAGTTCATATACATTTTCTTCAAAGAGAACATCACAAATAGGTTGTAATACCACTATCCACAATCCTGTTAACTGATGCCCCCAAACAGAAACCAAAAAGAAGTATTTCACTACAATGATTTCTTGGTACAGCCTTCCAGTACTTACCACTTTTTGCTTTTTATTCTTGGTTTTAAGAATAACATATTAGTTAGTGGATGGATGGTCTTCTCTTTCTCCAGAAATTCCTGGAATAAAATAAGAAAAAGTGGTCAAAATAACATTATAAAAATAAAATACATGTTGTCTTTTTTGTTTTTGAGGTCTCTTTTCTGCAATTGCAGATTTTACAAAAAATGCAGGGATTATGTGGTGTTTTGTTTGTGAAAGTCCTAAATATGATACAGAAAGTTCTACTAAAACATACAAAATTTAGGAATAAAGGTAATATCACGAGATAATTAAGGCATAGAGCCATCAACAGGCACACAAACAAGTCTTTTCTTCAGCTAGAGGAAAAACACACACACACACACACACACACACACACACACACAAAGTACAGCTACATTGTGACACCTGAATGCCAGAGTTTGGCGGGTAAACTAGGATGTGGGATCATGTTGAATGGAGTGAGTTACGAGAAGGAAGAGGTGAGGAGTGGAAGGGAGGGTTGGAGAAAGGTAGCTGATGTCTCAGATCGAAGCAGTAGGCGGATGAGATAGGAGTGGTGCAGTGAGAAGCAGTAGGTTCATGGGACAGGAATGGGACACACAGCTATGCACAGAATTGGTGAGTTGATGCAGTGCGTGGTGGTTGGTGGTGGTGGTGGTGGTGGTGGTGGTGGTGGTGGTGGTTGTTGTGGTGCTGGTGCTGTGGGATGGTGAGTGAATAGGGAGGGGGTGACGTAACAGACGAACACTTTAAAGAAGAGCATGTGGATGCAAGGGGTTAGTGGCGACTGAGGCCAGTAGCGTTACAAGTTGGTTGGTTGGTTTTGGGGAAGGAGACCAGACAGCGTGGTCATCGGTCTCATCGGATTAGGGAAGAATGGGGAAGGAAGTCGGCCGTGCCCTTTCAGAGGAACCATCTCGGCATTTGCCTGGATTGATTTAGGGAAATCACAGAAAACCTAAATCAGGATGGCCGGACGCGGGATTGAACCGTCGTCCTTCCGAATGCGAGTCCAGTGTCTAACCACTGCGCCACCTCGCTCGGTAGCATTACAGGAATGAAGTATGTGTTGCAAGTGTAACTTCAGCCTATGTTGTTCAGAAAAGCTGGTGCAGGGGAGAAGGATCCAGATGGTACATTTTTCAAATCATCCACTGAAATTGAGCATGTCATGCTCAGCAGTATGTTCCGCAACTGGGTGTCCATGTCTGCTCTTGGTCACAGTTTGCAGTAGCCATTCATTTAGGTGGACAGTTGGTGGTGATCGTCACATAAAATCCTGTGCAGAAATTGCAGCATGGTTGCTTTCACATGTAGTCCAATCTCTGATGGCACAGGATAAGCCTACAATAGGGCCAGAATAAGATGTGCTGGGTGGGTAAGCTGGGCAGGTCTTGGACCTGGGTCTTCCACAGCAATATGACCCAGGTGGCAGGGTCTTGGGAGTGGATGTGGCATAGTGATTGACCAGAATATTGTGTAGGTTGGGTGGGCAGTAAAATGCCACTTTAGGAAGGAAGAGAAGGATTGTGGGATGTTCTTCATTTCGAGACACAATGATAGACAGTTGAATGATGCAAACGACCACAAATATTTTTAAAATGTTTTATTTCAGTGCCATCTTCAGATGGCTAGTATTTCCTGTTATACAGCTGTTTTGCTCAGCAGCATGTCATCTGCTCCTGTACTGCACAAGAATATTTGAATATTTAGTAACACTTTAAAGGTGTTTCATTAAAAAAACATGAAGTGCTTGCACTTATTTAGATTTAATGTGAAATAGTTGTACTCACTCAAAAAAGTTCCAGTAGATGGTGATTTGTTTTGTTGTGGTCCATATGGTTTTCCAGATCGATTGCTGTATTTATGGACTATAAGACGCTAAGGACTATAAGACCCACCTTAATTTTCAAAGCAATTTTTTAAAATAATATTTTTACCATTTTTATTATTAGACTTCAAAAACAGACAAAAAATTCTTAGTTTAAATATCAAACTGACATTTAAAATCCCTGAAAATTGTCATCTAAACTTTCTTCTTTTTCTTCATTATCATCATCGGCATTGTTGTCTTCTTCATATATATGTGATAGTCTTCACTTCCATCGAGAGCATTACTTACACCATACTTCTTGAAAGATTTAACAGTAATGTCTTTTCTCACTCTAGACCACAACTATTTCATCCACTGACACAACTGTTTGATTGTAAGTCATTTTAAAGCTCCATTCGGTATGGATTCATGTTGGGTTTCATTCATCATCTGCTTGTTCCATTCCTCTATTATATACACTTTAAATGTTGTTCTTTTTTTATTGAGACATCAATAGGTTGCAATTGTGAAGTAAGTTCTCCTGGTATAACAGCAAGCTCCATATTTCCAGCTCAATTTCTCTAACAGAATTTTTCAAATGACTACTAAACTGATCTAGCACTAGAAGAGAACTCTTCTTCAATAGAGTATCTTTCTCTCTCTCCCATACTCTGTTAATCCATAACTGCATACCACCCTCATCCACTCAACCCTTGCCATGTACATGAGCAATAACACCTGGCATTATTTCAGAAGGTTTCGGCATTGTTTTGTGCTTGATAATAATCACTGGATTAAGTTTAGTACTGTCAGAACAGCATGAAAGGACAACAGTGTAGTAAATTTTTTCATGTCCACTTGTTTTTATACCTACAGTTTTAGCACCTTTCATGACAACAGTTCTGTTACTTGGCATATCAAATGTCAGAGGAGTTTCGTCCATATCTTCAATTTGGCAGTTTTCTTTTGACCTTGAATAATAACGTGATGGAAAGATAATATTTTTTCTTCATACTCTTGTGACAGTTTCTGAGATATTTTGGTTCTGGATCGCATGCTACGTGTATGACACCTGTAGCACCAACCAACCCCACCCTTAATGTCTGTTAAGTTCCACTGTAACACTAGATTATGAGTGCGTATTTCAATCATTTGTGTTTAATTACAATGCCATTTTGATGGTGTCCGTGAATCCATTTCAATATGTCATCTTCTGGTTTTATCCACTTTGTATTCAGTCCTCTATTTGCATATTTAGTCTTCCTTTTTTTCAGTTCTTCTTTACTAGCCTGTCAAACGCAAATGGTTTTTTTTTCTGTTGATGGAGGGCTGATATGCCACTCTGTTTCCATAGCTCACAACACATGAATGAATACCTTTTATTTTTTCCCCATTACGAAACTAGCTACTAACAAAAATATTGTACTGTTATCAATAACATAAATCACTTCAGTTCACGTTCACTGGCACTGTAGACTGCAGTGACTCATCAAAGGTTAGACAGTATTCCGGGTGTGTGACGGTGGGCTGGGAGGGACACAGTGTCAGCAAGCTTATGAATCCCCGCAACTCATGTTTGCCACATCGGTGCACTGCTGCTGCCAGTTGAATCTCATGTTGCCAGATATTGATAGAGATAAGTTTCCCGCGGCATTGAATATATGACCATTTTTAAGATACAGCTGAATGTTGGAGGCAACTTTTCGAAGAAAAAAGTGCATACAGTGTGTACATTGCTGAGCACACATATCTTAAATAAATTATTGATGCACACTTCATAATACTCAAAGTCAGTGTTCAGCATGACACAACTTGTAAACTGGCACTAAATACTCTAACATTCTTCTGCAGTGCAGCAGGAGATGCCATGCTGTTGATCAAAACATCTATGTAACTGAAAATATTGGCCATCTGAAGATGGGCATGGTAATCCAACTCCAGTTGTGGCACTAAAACAAAACATTTTAAAAATTATTTGTGATTGGTTGCATCATTCACCATCTATCATTAATGACTGTGGAATTCACAAGATCAAACATGAGAAAATAATGATGATGGTCAAAGACCTGCAGAAGGACATGATTTACTTGTTCCAGCCCAGGATGATATTGCACGCTGAGGGGGTTCCTGCTTTGCAGATGGCTCTTTGGGTGGTGAGAAGATTAGTAAGTGTGTGAGGATACAGCATGGGAAATCTGTTTGTGGACTACATTTGGAGGGGATAGAGGCTGTCTGTGAAAATCTACATCTACATGGCTACTCTGGAAATCGCATTGAAGTGCCTGGCAGAGGGTTGATCAAATCACCTTCACACTAATTCCTCTAATATTCACTCTCTAACAGTTTGTGGAAAAAATGAACAGCTGTATCCTTCTGTGCCAGCTCTCATTTCCCTTATTTTATTATGGTGATCATTTCTCCCTATGTAGGTCAGCATCAACATAATATTTTCGCAGGTGGAGGAGAAAGTTGGTGATTCAAATTTTGTGAGAATATCCAACCGCATTAAAAATGCCTTTGTCTTACCGATCTCTGCCCCAAATCCTGTATCACGTCTGTGACACTCTCATCCATATTTCTTGATGATACAAAATGTGCACCTTTCTTTGAACTTTTGCGATATACTCCATTAAACCTTCATCCATATTTCTTGATGATACAAAATGTGCACCGTTCTTTGAACTTTTGCAATATACTCCATTAAACCTGCATAGTAAGAACCCTACTCCACACAGCAGTACTCCAAAGCAGGATGGACAAGCATAGTCTCTCTAGTAGATTTGTTGCACCTCCTAGGTTTTCTGCCAGTGAAATGCAGTCTTTGGGTCCCCTTCCCCACAACATTTTCTATGTATTATTTCCAGTTTAAGTTGTCTGTAATCGTAATTTCTAGGTTGGTGAGGCTTTCAGCATACTGGGCTTGGGAATTTTCATGACTGTTTATGTGCCATTCGTGGGTGGTCAAACTATTCGGGAGCAACAAAAACTTGTTTGCAAGACCTGTATGGTTCACATACCCATCACATCCTTGGGTTGACATAGGCTTATCCTAACCTATCAGAGGCAGGGCCACCTGTGAAAGCACAATGTTGTATACTAGCACTGCTGCAATTCCTGTATGGCATTTTATGTGGCCATTACCTGCATCCATCTGTCCATCTGAACAATTGGCAGCCACCAGACTGTGGACAAAGGCAGACATCACAACACACTGCTGAGCACAACACACTTGATTTCAGTGGCTGATTCACAACCTGTACCTCCCGGATCCTTCCTCCCTCTCCTCTCCTCCTCCCCCTCCCCCCCCTCTTCCAGCAGCAGATCCTTCTCTCTAGCATCAATTTTTCTTAACAGCATACAAGGGATGTATCTTTGCAACACATCCTTTATTCCCTCAATCCTCCGGGTGTCAATCTCCACTAACCCCTGAATTCACCCCCCCCCCCCCCCACTCCTCCACCCCCCCGGTCTCCTGTTCTTGCTCTGCCCCAGCCGCCCCTGCCACATTCCATTCCCTCAGATCAGTGTCATGTCATCACACAGTGCATGAGCTCACCAGTTCTGATGGATGCATGTTGCATTCCTAATTTATGCACCTGCTAACCCCCCCCCCCCCCCCCCCCCCCCCGTGTTCCTATCTTGTACACCTCCTGCCTCCCTCAGGGCCATCAGGGATGGCGCACTTCCCCAACTGTTCCTCCCAGTCCTTGCCTCTTTTCTTCCCTTAACCACACCCCCAACACAACGTCGTAACACAGTCTACTTGCCAAACTGCAATCCTGGCATTGTTTATTCAGCTGATACAATGTAACTGTACAGAGGTAGGTAGGTAAGTGTAAGAGAGAGAGAGAGAGAGAGAGAGAGAGAGAAATAGAGAGAGAGACCGGGGGGGGGGGGGGGGGGGGGGGCATGGGGAGTTGCATACACATGCATGTACACTGTGCACTAAAACATACAAACAAGAAAATACTGTGGTTGGTGCAGTGTCAGTGTGCTGAAAAACAGACAGCCGTGTATAGCTGGGAACAGGGTAAGAAATCAAAAAAACCTGCATACTGTATAGCAAATTCAAACAAGAGATTGTAAAAAATAATTTAAAAGAAGAGAACTGATTGTCATCTCATTATATCAACACGTGAACAATACTATAACTGAAACTTCCTGGCAGATTAAAACTGTGTGCCCGACCGAGACTCGAACTCGGGACCTTTGCCTTTTGCGGGCAAGTGCTCTGCCAACTGAGCTACCGAAGCACGACTCACGCCCGGTACTCACAGCTTTACTTCTGCCAGTACCTCGTCTCCTACCTTCCAAACTTTACAGAAGCTCATTCTGGAATACTATAACTGTTACAGTGTGCACTGATGATGTTTTTAAATACAGAAAAATGAATTTGGCCTAAACAGAACTTTATACAGTCACAAAAGATGGCATAAACACATACTACTTATAAAATAATATATCAGCATCAGAGAAAAATCAATGATACATTTAACTCTGGAGTGGAGTCTTTGTCACAATCCTTCTTCAATTGAAGGGTTGATGCTACTCTAATCTGTAACTTTTCACAGTCGAACTGTCAAGTACCCCACATGACCTCAATCAGCACTTGTCTGTTCAGTCAAATCAAATCCCTTCACTGCCAAATGAGACTTCAACTGTTGGGCCCATTCACTTCAGCTCAATTTTCAGCTTTTGATTTTGATTTATAACAACAAATAAAAAAAAACTTTTTGTAGTACTTCATGTCCAAATTTTAATAAATACGAGAATAAAAAACTCACCACCTTTAGTTTTGGCTGTTATACATACTACTTTAACCCTGAAGTGACACTGGATTAACCATGACTCACTTTTAGTTCACACACACACACACACACACACACACACACACACACACACATATATATATATATATATATGTGTGCCACTCACACACGACTACAGTCTCAGGCAACTGAAACCATACTGCGAGCAGCAGCACCAGTGCATGATGGGAGTGGCGACTGGGTGGGGGAGAAGACGAGGCTGGGGCGGGGAGGGGGGGGGGGGGGGGAGAGAGTATGGTGAGAATGGCAGACAGTGAAGTGCTGCAGGTTGGGCGGTGGGCAGGGGAGAGGTGGGGAGGGGTAGCGGGGTGGGGGGGGTGGGGTGAAGGTAGTGAAAAAGGGGAGAAATAGAGAGAAATAAATTTAAAAAATGACTGGGTGTGGTGGCGGAATGACGGCTGTGTAGTGCTGGAATGGGAGTAGGGAAGGGGCTGGATGGGTGAGGACAGCGACTAATGAAGGTTGGGGCCCCGAGGGTTACGGGAACATAGGATGTACCACAGGGAGAGTTCCCACCTGCGCAACTCTGAAAAGCTGGTGTTTGTGGGAAGGATCCATATGGCACAGGCTGTGAAGCAGTCATTGAAATGAAGGATATCATGTTTAGCAACCTGTTCAGCAACAGGGTGGTCCACTTGTTTCCTAGTCACAGTTTTTCAGTGGCCATTCATGCGAACAGACAGCTTGTTGGTTGTCACGCCCACATAGAATGCAGCACAGAGGTTGCAGCTTAGCTTGTAACCACAAGACTGGTTTCACAGGTAGCCCTACCTTTGATGGGATAGATGATATTTATGACCAGACTGGAGTAGGTGCTGATGGGAGGATGTATGGGACAGGTCTTGCACCTAGGTCTATTACAGGGGTATGAGCCATGAGGTAAGGGGGTTAGGAGCAAGGGTTGTGTAAGGATGAACTAGTATGTTGTGTAGGTTCAGTGGACAGCGGAATGCCACTGTGGGAGGGGTGGGAAGGATAGTGGGCAGGACA
Source organism: Schistocerca americana (assembly GCF_021461395.2). Lineage (NCBI taxonomy): Eukaryota > Metazoa > Arthropoda > Insecta > Orthoptera > Acrididae > Schistocerca > Schistocerca americana. The sequence continues at coordinate 181,733,229 of NC_060123.1, forward strand.
TTTCTCATTTCAGGGAATGATGAGAGGTAATCAAAACCCTGGTGGAGAATGTAATTCAGTTGCTCCAGTCTTGGATGGTACTGAGTTACGAGGGGAATGCTCCTCAGTGGCCGGACAGTGGTGGTTTGGGAGGTGGTGGGAGACTGGAAAGATAAGGCACGGGAGATTTGTTTTTGTACAAGGTTGGGAGGATAATTACGGTCAGTGAAGGCTTCAGTGAGACCTCCAGTATATTTCAAGAGGGACTGCTAGTCACTGCAGATGCAACAACCATGGGTGGCTAGGCTTTACAGAAGGGGCTTCTTGGTATGGAATGGGTGGCAGCTGTCGAAGTGGAGGTATTGCTGGTTGTTAGTAGGTTTGATATGGATGGAGGTACTGGTGTAGCCATCTTTGAGGTGGAGGTCAACATCTGGGAAGGTGGCTTGTTGGGTTGATTAGGACCAGGTGAAGCAAATGGGGGAGAAGTTGTTCAGGTTCTGGAGGAATGTGGATAGGGTGTCCTCACGTTCGATTTGTGTGATGGAGGTCACGGTGGAGAGCACAACTTTTTATTCTGAACTGATATGTGAATGATACCAAAAGTATTTTATACTAGAATATTATCACAAGACACTTTGTTCTCACAGTACATTGACTTCCTTGCAAACATAACACGCCACGTTTCTAAATACGGCGAAAGTACAACTACAAATCACACAAATAAATAATAACAATGCAATTCAAGAAAAACAAAAAACAGCTGATTCATTCATTTGATCTAATGTGTTTAAATGCCTCATATAGAACTATCACTCTAGATACCACAACCAAATTGAGAAATTTGGAGTAAGGGTCAATAACAACATTACAAATAAGGACAGTAAACAATAAGATGTACAGAAGAGCTTTTTATAATAATTGTGTTCGCCACTGTGATTAAGACACCAGACTCATATTTGGAAGAAAGAAGTTCCAAATGCTTATTAAAATTTTTGTTGCTTCCACTTCATATAAATGTAACATTAATCCATGGGCATAATCTCACTAGACAATAAATATAAAAAAAGCGGTAGAGATTAAAGAATTAAATTCCTTTACTCCTTGTGTTTGTGCAACATGTTATGCAAATGAGTTAGCTTAGCTTTCCCACCCGCCAAGTTTTAAAGTTACAAAATTTCTGTACATGCATCAGTAAAGAACCTCAAATTTTTGCTTGTATATATATGTATGTATGTGTGTCTGGGTGTAGGTGTATGCGCACGCATGCATGTACATGCTCATGCATGGAAATTACACAGTTTATTCATAGAAATTCACAAAGTCTTCATACTGGTTTTATGCAGAACATGTTGCTTCCTAACAAGTTGTAGAAAGCAACATCGCCACTACTGTACGCTACTGCCAGCATGCTGCAGTCTGGACTCCACAACATTTTCCTCCATTGGGGCACTGGATCTCTGCACACTGTTAAAAGAATAGAGAACGAATCATTTTAATGAATATTGAAAGTAAGTCAAATTTTCAAAAAGTAAAGGGGTCATGTAAAGTGTCAGATAGAGAATTACAAGAGAAAATTTATGGTATCTCATCTGCATACAGCTTTATTCATTCATGAGTTACATCACATTTCCCACATAACAATGACAGATAAAGGCAACAGGAATGTCTCAGCGTGTTGCTCAGCACAGTGATAGGCAGCTGTTATCCACATCACCCATTCCTCATGAACTTTAACACACACACACACACACACACACACACACACACACGTACTGGAATGCGAGCACAAACAGCAACAACCTGTTGCTGAGGTGTGCAAGATTTATGATCTTCACCGTAGCACACACATTTGTCTTCATATGTCCCTGCAGTTACAGATCTAATGGACTTAAACCCAAGGAACATGGAAACTCCAGAGAAACTTGGTCCCCAGATATAGGTATGACCTAACAACTAGCTCATAATGGAGCACCACTGTGTTGAAAGACAGTTGGAAATATTCTTCTGCAGACAGCAGCTATGGTGCTATATCTTTATCTAACAGCTGCAGATAATGGCTGCTGTTGACATACCATGAATGAAGAAGAGCCCTGCAAAACAAGAACCCATATTCCTTACCAAAACATCACTTTCATTGCGCCAGATACCATCAATAGATCCATTCAATATAGTTGATATCTGACCAGTTTTCTGAGTCACTAAAGCCTCTAATGATGTCTCCAGCATTGAATGAGTAAAAATTATGCCTTGGACCATAGGCTAATGCTCACAAAACAAATACTAGCAATAATCTGTGATTCTGTTCTTTTATCTATCTATGTCTCAGTCTACAATCTGCAAAGCACCGTGAGGTGATTGGCAGAGGGTATGTCTCATTGTAACAATTATTAGCTTTCCTTTCCATTCCCTTCACATATGGAGTGTGAGAAGAATGACTGTTTGAATGCCTCTGTGTGCACAGTAGTTATTCTAAACTTACCCTCATGATCCCTATGCAAACAATATTGTAGTATATTCCTAGAGTCATCATTTACAGATGGTTCTTGAAACTTTCTTAATAGACTTTCTAAGGATACTTTATGTCTGCCATAAAGAGTCTTCCAGTGCAGTTCCTTCAATATCTCTGTGACACACTCCCGTGGATCAAACAAACCTGTGAAAATTCATGCTGCTCTTCTCTGTATACATTTTTTATCCCTTAGTAGTCCTATTTGGTACAGCTCCCACACACACCTGAGCAATATTCTAGAACTGGTCACACAAGTGATTTGTAAGCAGTCTCTTTTGTAGACTGATTGCACTTCTACAGTATTCTACCAATAAACCGTAGCCTACCATCTTTATCCACAACAGAGTGTATGTGATCATTCCACTTCACATCGCTGTACAATGTTACACCCTGGTATTTATACGAGTTGACCGATTTCAACAGTGATTCATTGATATTAAGTCACAGAATATGACCTTTTTTTTCATTTTGTGTGTACAATTTTACATTTCTGAACATTTGAAGCAAGTTGTCAATCTCTGAACCACTTTGAAATCTTATCTGGATCTGATTGACTATTCGTGCAGCTTCTTTCAGACAGTACTTCGTCATAGATAACTGCATGATCTGTAAAAAGTCTGAGGTTACTATTAATATTGTCTACGAGGTCATTAATATACAACATGAAGAGCAAGGGTCCCAACACACTTGCTGCCATTCCCATAAGGGATACCATGATTTGCCATATGTTTGAACTGCTGACGATTAATAGACCCTAACCTTTTATGTTTGTCTCCTCCTGACATCAGACAAAATGTGTTTCTATAAAACAGGTTCCGTTCACACAGAAGTTCACTTCAACCATAATGAGTACATCATAGAGGAAATGATGTTTTTCACCCAGCTTGGATATCACCCGTTCTGCACACTGTACACAACAATCTATTTGTTCTTGGTGAGATGGTACAACAGTCATATTTTCACTAGTGTGTGGTCAGAATTCTCATTTTTGATGTATGGCTGACCCTAATTTGCTGCAAAATGCAGCACGTACTACACTCTGGACTCTTACTGAACAATGGCAGAACAGTGGGTGATGCTGCTTCATCCATAGCAGTTTTTGATCGCCCAGCTTCTGCTTTGTCTGCAACAGACCCAGTTTGGAATTTTGTAAGAATTTTCACCACCACACAGTGGGTAATGAGTGGTCTGTCTGGGTGGTGATGCTTAAAATCCACTGTGACAGCATGGGCACTAGTCTCTCCTATTAAGAACTATCCCAATGCATTCACCTTGTGTTAATGCCATCAGCTTTCATACAAAGAGTTCTAGGAAAGTTGCAATACAATCAAACAATGGAAAATCCAGGGTGGAAAATAATAATACCAGAGAAGGAAAGTTGCTACTCACCATATAGCAGAGATACTGAGTCGCAATAGGCACAATAAAAAAATTCACACTCTCATAGCTTTCGGCCATTAAGGCCATTGTCAATAGTAGACACACATACACACACGCGCACACGCACACACGCAAACGCAACTTGCACACACGTCTGCAGTCTCAGAGAGCTCTCTGAGACTGCAGACATGTGTGCAAGTTGCATTTGCGTGCGTGTCTACTGTTGACAAAGGTAGTTCTTACTACACTATCACATTCATATGTTAAGCTATGATGCACTGCACATTTATATAATCTTAGGTAACCATCCAAATTCAGGGCATATAAGCACTTTACACACCATAAAGTTAAAAAATTTCCAAATATTGCCGTTTTACACAGAAGATGGGCACCCAGCTACAGGTTCAGCTAATTTGTGAATAATCAAGTATTTGCTTAACAGGAAACAACACAAATGCAAAGGTTGAAGAGTCAAAGAAACTGACAAAATGCAAACCTGACTCAAACCTTGTAGGAACATTATCAGATTATACCACAGAGCATCTAAAATCTGCCACTATGGATCAACTTACCTACAGCTTTGCCTACAACTGATGAGTATTCATCTCTACTGGCTCGTATTTCCAAAAGTGTATCTTGTAAAATGGCTACAACTTTTCCATCTTCTCCCACAGCAAACTTCCATGGTAGATGACTATTCAGTAATCTGTAAGGAATACACCTGCAACCTTAATTCACCGAGACACAGACATTTTAACTGAAATGAACTGACCACATTAAAGCTGCGATCACTAGGCCAATTATCAGCTGAATATCTTTGATAAATCTTATCATAATATTAAACAACTGAAAATCCAGAGTGAAACAACAACAAAATTATTTTAGCCAGATTGCTACTTACCATGTAGATGAGGAGTTTAATGGCAGACAGGCACGTTTAAACTGTGCCTGTCTGCCACTTCACTGATCCCCTATGTGGTGAGTAGCAATGTATCCTAATTTGTACTCTTGTAACCATAATGTTAAATTTCTTACAGTACTTAAGATGGATAGCTACCCTACAGGATTTTAAATTTACGCTAAATAGAGTTTGTCAATCAAGAGGGATAATTCTAATTGTGCTGTAGTGACTGGTTTCGTACTTTTTTGTTGACGGTATGCTTATTGTTGCCACTGTGTATTCCACACCACTGTATATTGAAAAGGTGGTAGCAATCATTGGAGGGGGAAAAAAAAATCATTTGGTGACTGCTTTGTATAAAAGTACTGTACAAACAGTGCTTCGTATTCTGTAATGTTTCATGTTATATTTGGGACTTTACATTTTCTTTAACAACTTTTTTAATTATTACTAATGACATTACAATATTTTCTTGGGCAGTCGCTTATAGAGCTATAGAATTGTAGCAGGAAGCTGTTCCCATAACCGAAAAGAGTTTAGGCAACACACAAGTCATTATACATGTTGCAGTGCACCACAACTCTGTTAGGTACAATGAACTGTCCCTGCCATACTTAGAAAAAGAATGTCATACAGAGGGAAGTGAGCATCAACTTGATGTCCAGAACACATCGTTTCACAAAAATGTGTATTCAGAGTGAAAATGCTCTTATTTAGGATACTGATGACCTGGAAGATGCTAGCCAGCTCTGAAAGGTGAAGCTGGCCGACATTACAGCTCCAGTTAGGCTCCTGCAGGGGCGAGAGGAGAAGAGAATTGGAACAAATGAAGTCCTCACCACCTAATGGCAACAACTGGCCACTCCAACTTGTTATCACTTCTAGAGTGGGAGTGCTGCTTTTGGAGAAGTACTGACCAGCATGCTCTCACAGTCACCCTCCAAGGACTTCATCTCCAGTAGCTGCAAGTATCTGCCTGAGTTTCGAACTTGGCACCTTCACACTGCTGGGTCACGTGCCGTGTGCTTTTCTTCCACTGATGACCACCTCCCTGGTCCATCACATGTTCAAGTCTGGGCTAGGGGCTGCCTGGCTACATTGTTACTGTTTACTGGTTCCTGTAGGCCCTCATCATTGCTGATGGCCACCCAATGCAGGCACACGACTTTGGCCATGTTGCTTACTACGGTTTAAATACTGTCCTTACCAGTATGGTACACAGCAACCAGAAGGCAGTCAAGCTGCCAGGAGCTTTGCCTATGCCACACAGACTGTGGCACACCACAGTGTCAGCCTTCAGCAGGCATAATGATGCTAGCACATGTCACTACTTGCATGGGCCAATGATTGCTGACATTGGTGCATGGTGTGTCTGAAGCCAACTACATCACTGAGGGGTAATAGCCTCCCATCTGCTGGAATTCTGTCTCTGTACCAAAATGAGTAAATGACTGTTGTAATCACATATGTTTCATTAATAGTTCACCGTGCGATTACAGTCACTGCTACTGCTACAACTCATGTTCAGGTGAGGAGATAACACCTTTTCCTGATCTACAAACAGCCGATTCCTCGGCCACTGTTGGGATCAGCTCTCAGTCCTGGTCAGTGTTTAAAGCAGGTAGGTGGTGTTAGAGATATCTTGCACGTAGTTACAGACACTGGAGATGACCCAGAGAATTAGCAGCAAACAATCCATATCTACATTTAAACTCTGGAAACCAGTGTGAAGTACACGGGAGAGGGTACTCCACATTGTGCCCATTATTAGGGCTTCTTCCAATTCCATTCAAGAATGAAGCACAGGAAGAATGACTGACTGAGTGCCTCTCTGCACACTATAATTGGTCTCACAATTTTAATTATTAAATATTGATATTATTAACTCATTTTGGTATAGAAAATATCAGGAGAAGTCTGTCATTTGTTGGGCAAATTTTGGCATTATTACTATTCACTAAACTTCAAGTTTTGCTAAATAAACAATGAGGGCAGAGACACCTGACAGTATAGGAAGAAGTATAAAGCAGTACTATATTTTATAGTAAACTTTATATTGTGCCAAGTCAGTCAGTCATTACACATGATCCATCTGAAGTCTCTGGATAGACTATGACATTATTTTCAAGTTAATTATGTTAATTAATATCGGAAATGTATTTCTGTAGAGTTAACAGTGTTTATTTACAATAAACTCACCATGATGACATTTCTGTTTTCCCATTTACTAAATGTAGCCACCCCCAATCTTATCAGAATCTTCAATTTATCACAGTCAATAAAAATTTTCTGGGTTTGTGACCACACTGTCAATATGTAAAACTACCAACATTTCAGTCCTTGTTGCAAGTGACCTCCTTCATGGTGTTTTTTTTGTAAACAAAACAACTCCATGAAGAAGGTCACTTGCAACAGTGACCGAAACATCAGTAGTTTTACTTACTGACAATGCGGTAACAAACCCAGGAAAATTTTATTGACTGTGACAATGGCCGCAGAAGCCTACGTTTATATACAATTTGTCAGTTTACAACGTTATAGTGCTACTAACTGCAAGGGGTGTCATCAGAAAAACTGCAAACACAGAGCAGATAGGACATTGTATAAATGCATACTCAAGGGGTTAATTCTCGCCACTCCGAGTGTAACAAATTTTTATGGTATATCCAGGGCCACTGTTACCGCTCATTGGAAAAGTATCGCCTTCTAATGAGTGATGTTAGGGGCTACGTGTTATTGAATACAGAATCCATGTACCAACGAACAGTGCCTTATCCAAAGGCTTGTTAAATGTTTTTCATTTTCTCAACTAGCCATGTAAAGGACGATCACAGATAGGCTCTTCATACTCTTAAAGTTTTCAGTTCTCCAAATCTGGCCTCAATGCCTTTATGCACTGCAACTAAATGTTTCAGTTAAGGTTTACATTTCTCTCTCTTTCCAACGAGATGGGCAGAGTGTGCCAGAGGGGAAATTAGCAGGTGGAACTGCTGACTTGCCCACAAAGTCATCACAGCAGAATCATACAGAATGGAGTCGTCACTGTTCTCCTTCTGCAGAGAGGAAAGCCATAGTCCTATGATTTCCAGTGAACAGATACAAAAATAAAATTTCATTAAGTACAAGACACAAGAAAGAGGAACAAAACAGTGGGACAACTGGATTCACTGACCAGTGTTGTAGTCTCACACTTCTGCAAAGTGACGAAATTATATCTCAGTGGCACAGTGGGGGGTAGCAAGGGGATTGCACATTGTATCACAGTATGTCCTCAAACTCCTGATGAACTCTGGATCTTGACTCGGTGTCGTGCCTTGCCATGTCTTAGTGGTACAGATAAACATTATATACATTAAATCAAAATGGAGGGGCATCTGTTGTGAGGCTAGTTTAAGAGTAGTTGCAATGTATGATTAACATTTTGCCTTTGTAACATCAGCCAACATAGCCTTGAAATCAGTGTTATGTTACAGCTGAACCCAAAGGGAAACTACAGCTGTAATTTTTCCTAAGGACTGAATTTAAATAATGAAAGTAGAAGAAATAAAATGCAGCAAATTAAGCAGGCAAAGAAATACAGATATTTAAAAACGAGATTGACAGGAAGTTTAAAATGGCAGAGCATGAATGGTTGGAAAAGAAATGCAAAGCACTTGGAGGATCTATGACTATGATAGGAGTCTTGGGTAGGAAAATTAAGGAGACCTTTGGAATGAAAGAGAATCAACTTCGTGAATATCAATAACTTCGATAGCATATCAGTTCTAGGTAAAGAAGGGAAGGCTGAAAGGTGAAACGAGGTGGTGAGTCATAGAAAGAAAAATAACTTTAACACAATATTATGGCAGGAGTGCAGAAATAGGTGGATGATGAGATGGGAGATGTGGTACTACAGGAACAATTTGACCAAATACAGAAAGACAAACCAAAACAAGACACGTGGAAGAGACAATGTTCCCTCAATTATTTAGATCTTGGAGAGAACCAACCTTGACAAAACTATTCCACCTGGTGTGCAAGATACAAGAGACAGGCAAAATACCATCAAACTTTCACAAGAATGTAATAATCCCAATTCAAAACAAGGGAAGAGCTGAAAGGTGTGAGTACTGAAGCATCACTGTTGCAAAATATTAGCTATTCACAGAAGAACAGAAAGACTGGTAGATGCTTCAGTGTAACAACATGCTTTCAGAACCAACCAGCACTACAATGTCATGCAAATAATTAGCACATGAGAGAATCAACAGCGTTAGCTCAGGGAAGAAAATTGGTCACATCCTCTTCAAAGGAACCATTCTGGCATTTACCTTAAGCACTATAGTGAAATTTTGGAAAACCTAGATTTCCACAGCCGACTGGGAATCTCATCTACATCATATCTACATACATACTCTGTAAACCAACATATGGTGCATGACAGAAGGTAGCTTATACCACTACCAGTCAATTCCTTTCGTGTTCTATTCGCAAACAGAGCCAGGGAAGAACGACTGTCTACACCCCTCTGTAAGAGCTGTTGTTTATCTAATCTTCATAGTCCTTATGTGAAAAGTATGTTGGCAACAATAGGACTGTTCTGCAGTCAGCTTCAGATGCTGGTTCTCTAAATTCTCTCAATGGTGTTCCTCGAAAAGAATGTCGCCTTCCCTCCAGGGATTCCCATCTGAGTTCCCGAAGCACCTCCATAATACATGTATGCTGAACGAACCTACTGGTAACAAATCTAACAGCCCATCTCTGAATTGCTTCGATGTGTTACTTTAATTTGAAGTGATGGGGATTTGAAAAACTCTAGACGTACTCAACACACTAGTGTTCTACATGCCATCTCCTTAACAGATGCATCATACTTTCCTAAAATTCTCCCAGTAAACCAAAGTGAACATTCACCTTCCCTATTACAATCCTCACATGCCAGTTCCATTTCATATCACTTTACAATATTAAGCCTAGATATTTAATCAACATGACTGTGTCATGCAGTACACCACTAACACTGTAACCAAATATTACACGATTGTTTTTCCCACTCATCTGTATTAACTTACATTTTTCTACATTTAGAGCTAGCTGTCATTTGTCACATCAACTAGAATTTTGTCTAAGTCATCTTTTATGCCCCTACAGTTACTCAATGACAACACCTTCCTGTGCACCACAGTAATATTGGCTAACAGCCATAGACTGCTGTTCACCCTGTCCATTAGATCATTTATGTAAACAGAGAATAACAGCAGTCCTATCACACTTCCATGGTGCTCTCCTGATGATACTCTTGTATCTGATGAACACTTGCCTTTGGAAAATATACTGTGTTCTATTATTTAAGAAGTCTTTGAGCCACTCATATACCTGGAACCCTATTCGATACGCCTATACCTTCATTAACAGTCTGCAATGGGGCACTGCGTCAAATCCTCTTCAGGAATCTAGGACTATGGGATCTGCCTATTGCCCTTCATATATGGTTTGCAGGACATCTTGTGAGAAAAGGCCAAGCTGATTTCATGAGAGGTGATTTCTAAAACTATGCTGATTTGTGGACAGAAGCTGTTCCACATGAAGGAACTTTATTATACTCAAACTGAGGCTATGACCAAATATCAGTTGGCTATAGGTTAAGGATATTGTTCTGCAATTTTTGTGGGTCTCTTCTTTTACCTTTCTTACATACAGGAGTCACATGCACTTTTTTCCAGTCACAGCACTGGGCAAAAGATTCACAATAAATGCAAGCTAAGTAAGGAGTCAATGCCATAGAGTTCTCTTTGCAAAACCAAACTGGGATTCCATCCAGACATTGTGACTTGTTGTTTTCAACTCTTTCAATTGCTTCTCTACACCAGCAATGCCTATTACTACGTCCTACACAGGTAGTGGATCTGAGATCATCATCATCATCATCATCCTGAATGTGAGTCCAGTGTGCTAACCACTGCACCACCTCACTCAGTAGCTTTGCTACAGCAGTACACAATAGCAATTTGACATTGCTTTCAGCACTCAATTTACATAGCCCATTATTTGATAGCACCATCCTCTGCTTGGTCCCACAGCAAAGGGGACACAAAGACAGATTCATTCAGCTGTTTTAATACAATGTACCGTATTTACTCGAATCTAAGCAGCACTTTTTTTCCGATTTTTGTAATCCAATAAACCGCCTGCGGCTTAGAATCGAGTACAAAGCAAGCGGAAGTTCTAAAAAATGTTGGTAGGTGCCGCCACAACTAACTTCTGCCGTCGAATATATGTAGCGCTACACAGGCATGCTTTGCAGGCACAAAGATAAATACTGGCGCCAAAACCTCTGCGTCAGTAAATAAATTTAAAAGAAGGGTGGAAGACGAGCATTTTTCTCCGCCCCGAGTTTCCACCACTGCATTTTCATACATTATCCAAAGAAGTAAACACAAATTCCGTATTGTTCATTTTCAAATGTAGCAGCATTTCAATGTACTACGAAAATCCGACTGGCAAGACTGTTTGTCAATATGGCCAACTCTACGTTCTGAATTTTTTCCTACCTGTGAGAAAAGATGGTTGCTAATAGGAACTTTTATGAATTGTGAATCACATCCAATATTCTCTTCACCATAAGAATAATACGAATAACATTTTGCCATGTATTCTTTTGTGTTTGCTGCTATCTCATTTAAATCTTGTCTGCCTCATAAACTACGAAACTAGAGTGCGAACAGCAAACACGAAAGATTATACATATCATGTCATGTTTATATTCGTATTATTCTTATGCCTAATAGTGATACAGTCAGAAATGAAGCACGGCAATTGACTAGATTTTTAAATGTAAGATGGCTCTAATTTCTGTGCAGAATGTAATGTACTAAAGAGGTGCCTGACATATCATGTCATGTTTATATTCGTATTATTCTTATGCCTAATAGTGATACAGTCAGAAATGAAGCACGGCAATTGACTAGATTTTTAAATGTAAGATGGCTCTAATTTCTGTGCAGAATGTAATGTACTAAAGAGGCGCCGGCAAAGATTTTCAAACGGAAAAAATTTTCACTAAACTCTCGTTCAGAATATCTTGTATCTTACGCAGTCTATTATTTGGTTCTTGTTGATCACTATCAAAGAAAGCTGCAGTGTAAGTAACAACAAATAGCAGTCTTTTGCCATTCTTCCGCTAATGAGAAGATTCCTCTCTTTTTTTAAAAAAATTGTAAGCGGCGGTGGCGCCCACAAAAGCAAGCCATGCCGCTAGCAGCGACAGGACGTAAACACTCATTATCAGAATGCAACAAACAACGCATGGCACAGTACAGTAATTCATTTTCAGCTTAGAGTGATGTAAACACCTATAACAAAGAGAACGGCACTTATCAGATCAAAGAAAAATAAGCAATCAATTCAAACCAGACGAAGCACGTGAAAAAGGAAGGGTACCCGTATAAATATGGACGGAGCGCCTGACGCACAGCAATGGCCACCTGGTAAAGCTTAACTGCTAAGCTCACGACTCGAACCAAACTACTGTAGCTGTATCGTCATTCATTCGACCTAAATTGTGTCTCATATTACAATGGACCAACTTTGTTTCGATTTGGAGGTGCGGCCTAAAACTTTTCTCTCCCCTTGAATTTCGAGTCTCAAATTTCAGGTGCGGCTTAGATTCGGGAATTTTTTTTTTCCTTGATTTCGAGTCTCATTTTTCAGGTGCGGCATAGATTCGAGTGAGGCTTAGATTTGAGTAAATAAGGTAGCCATTGAATGGAAATTATCTGATCAGACTGTATTTAAGTACACAAGTCACCATAGTAGGACTACATGAACATTTGCTACTCTCGACATTTCCTGTAACAGATGGCATGCAGCCTGCATGATTTTCAAATGTGGGCAACTATTACGGTCCCAGCTAATACCAGGATCTATGTATAAGAGTGCCTGTACACACTGGTTTTGGTTGTTGATCAAATAATGTAATTCTTGATTAAAGAGTCAGCACAAAATCTTAGACAGTCTTGCTGTCGTATGGTGCAGGGTGAGTAGTGGGACCGAAGACCCCAGTGGAAACACTGTTGAGAGTTAAGAATGACTTTTATGATGTAGTGAAGCAACCATGCCTCTCTCTGTTGTCCCTGATCGATGCTGATGTATGGGTGGCGGCTTCCACCCTCGCTGCTGAACCAGCACCTCGCTATTCTGATGACAACCCCATGGAAGATCGGCAGACTTTAGAGGCCACAGCTGTTCAGCTGTTAATGTCAAGGTACACTACTTTCCTGGGCACCACGCAGCCCACACAGACCCTCATTCTGCCCATGTCACTGTGCAAAGATGGCTGGGTGTGCAGTTTGCCGCACTGCCCTTTGGCAGGCGGCAGATGGTGGCTGGTATAGTGGTGCAGCAAGCACAGCCCAGTCTTAAGCCCGTGCATGCTGCTGCTGTCCAGCGTAGCTATGGCAGCATAGTGGCAGTGCTGGTTTCCAGCAAGGAGAAGTAATCCCTGCCTCAAAATTCAGACATATTTATACACCTCTGGTGTACATTTGTTTAACTAAAACTCTAAACCTAGTCACACCGCCTATAACAAGAAACTTGCCCTGGTGTCGTGACATCGTCACGCTGGCTACGTGATTACCACTGTTTGGTGCAATTTACTGCTGCATTGGCTATCCTGGCTTCACAGTTGACTAGCATGTCTGTTATTGTGACCCATATCTCACCATACAGGTGGCTACCGGCTTGTGGCTGTTAACAATACTGCTCATGACTTTTGCTAAAGACTTATAATCTTTAATCAAAGACTAGGCAGTGGCACTACACTACCCCTCTCCATGGAGAAGACCCAGTCCCTCAGGTCTTGCCCCAGTCCAGTTCTTCACTGTGACCACCCCTCACTCTTTCAGTTGTTTCTATGTGCTAGAGATGCTTATTACTGTGTCGTCCATACGGAAGTCTGTCAGTTTGACATTCAAACAGCAGTTTGTTTGTACAATTCTCTTGTGTGAATGATTTCTTCAACATGAAATTCAAAACTTTGGCTTTTGCTTTATATCTTCAACTGCCACACCAGACTAGCCGACTAATGACTGGATGGGAGCCATAAAAACACTTAGCAATTTTACATAGTACCTGAATTTTCTCAGGTTCTCAATCAGATCTTATACTAACATATGATGGTGGTGGTAGTTGTATGCTTCAAGCCTAGATCTTTTCAGATATGCACAGATCTCTACTAACCTTTACCTGTCATCATTTGCGTGTTGTGTTCTGAACCAAGAGAGCAACAGCCTTTGCTTCCTCAGCACTTTCTAAATTTCATTGCTACAGAATGGTGGGTCTCTTCTGTCCTTAATCCACGAACTAGGAACATAGTTCTCCACACCATGATTTACAATCTGTTTAAACTTTGCCCATAATTCCTCTTTGCCCATCTTATTGGAACTAAGAGACGTCAATACACTGTCTAGGTGATATGCCAACAACTGCTTATCTTCTCTTTCTAACAGATACACTCTCCTAGCCTTCTTGACTGATTTATTAACTATTGTAACCACAGTTTCTATAATGACGCCATGATCACAAATCCCCATCTCTATACTGATGCTGTCAATATGGTCCACCATCTTTGTAGCTACGAGGTCTAAAATATGTCCACTGCATATGGGCTACCAAACTAGCTGCTCAACAGAGTTTTCAGAAAACTGACTTAGTGTGCCCCAACCACCCACAATGAATCCATAGACGACCCAGTCTACGCTCAGTAGGTTAAAGTCGTTTCTAACAATTATTGCATGATCTGGGTATTTTCCCACTACAGACTGTAGACTGTGTTTGAATGACTCTAGAGCTGACACAGCAGAGTCAAGTGGCCAATAAAAATATCCAACAATTAACTTGGTTTCACCTAGACCTGTTATATGCAACTGGATAACCTCATTGTCGCACTCCTTCCTTCAACCTCAATAGAGGCAATATTATTGTCAACTGCAATGAACATTCTCTCTCCAACACCATCTAATCTGTCTTTGCAATATTTGATCCACAACTCGCTAAATATTGCAAAGCTTTCTACTTTAGGTTTCAGGCAGCTCTCAGTCCCAAGAATAATTTGAGCATGAGAACTTTCCTGGAGCGCAATAAATTCGGGAACTCTGTTACAAATACTTCAACAATTTCATGAAAGTCTCTTAGGGTTTGCTGCCGGATCCTAAAATCAACTTGACTTGATATTTCGGCGATCCAACTGGTCGCCATCTTCAGGAAAATGCTGCTTCTGCTGATGAGTCCCGCTGAGAACTGACGCCAGGTTGCAAATCGACGTTCTATATAGACCACCGTTCAGTACGCGGCGCATGTGCCGCAGATCACGGTTTCTGCCTTCCAAAACAGGGAGGTGGCGCCGCCCTTACTGAAACACTGCTGGCAACGATATATCGCAATCAAGGCCGCACCGAAGAACGTTCAGTTTTGATGCGAGATAATACAGGATTCCACGTTTTGCTAGGAGGAAACCCATTGTCTCTGTTGATTAAATTATCAGCCAACCTAATTTCAATCGCCTCTTTATAGACACTGTTCCAAAAACCGGAAATGTTGGCAACCACAACAGTTTCCTCAAATTTCATTTTGTGTCCCTCATTTAGGCAGTGTTCTGCTACCGCCGATTTTTCCGGCTGTTGTAGCCTCGTGCGACGGCGATGTTCCACACACCTGTCATGCACTGTGCGAATAGAACGGCCAACGTAAGCTTTCCCACATCGACATGGAATTTTATACAACCCAGGTTTCCTAAGCCCCAAATCATCCTTCACAGAGCCGAGCAGAGCCCTGATCTTAGAAGGTGGACGGAACACGCTCTTAATGTTAAAATTCTTTAAAATTTGCCCAATCTTAAACGATAAGCCTCCAGCATAAGGAAGAAAGGCCACAGATCTATGTTTCTCTTCGTACACCTCCGGAGATGGTCAAAATCCCATAGCCTGACGAATCTGGTTCTCGGTGTATCCATAGATAGCACTTGCTGCCATAATCACAAAATATTTCCCTCAAAACTCACTAATACACTGAAAAACAGCAAGCAAGACCATGGTTCCAATTCCGGTGCTAGAAATATCCATCCTCTGTTCTCGCCTCTCATAGGTTGTGTCACAGAATTATTCTAATGGCTGACACGTTGCCAACCTATGAGCAGTACATAAGCAACACATGATTGTACTTGTACTGTCCCTGACCTACACTTTAGCTCAACAAAGACACTGTAGGTGTTGTTACTCCTACTTCTGACACCACCCAGGAGGGGCTGGGTGAGTGGTGCAGTTGAAGTTTTATTGACTTCAATATGTGACATAGTGAGGCTACCACATCTATCTATGTTTCCCTGGCTGACACTGATATATGGGCAGCGTCCTCTGCCTTGGCTCCTGAGCCGGAACCCTGGGATGCTGCAACAACCTTGTGGAAGGCCTGCAAGCTTTAGAGACTAAGGGCACTGATATCAGCAGCATGCTACTTTCCTCAGCATCATGGAGCCTGCAAAGACTCTCACTCCACTTGCATCACTGCGGCAGTGCCCGAAAGTGGTTCTGCTTGGACCTCGACTTGCTGCCCTCTGGCAGAGTCAGGCAGAGGCAATTAGTCTCAATAGTAACTCAACATCAGTGGCAGCGGGCTCAGAAGACAGGTCGGCACAGCTGTGGCTCCAAGCCCCGTGAAGGACTTGGTACTGGTGGTAGGCACAGTCCAGTCTCGACCCTATGGCCGCTGCTGGCATTGCCCAGTTGTCCCACTGTCCAGCAGAGCTCTGGTGTCATGATGGTGTTGCTGGTTTATGGCACCGAGAAGTGATCCCTGCCTAAAAATCCAGATTCACTTACGAGGGTAATCCCAAAAAGTAAGGTCTCCTATTTCCTTATAAGTCCACAGACCTGTTTATTTCTACAATGGTTTACATCAGTTTACAGCTTGAACATTTAGCTATTTTTTGACAATCACCATTTCTGTTGATGCATTTTTGTAGACGCTGTGGCAGTTTTCGTATGCCCATGTCATACCATCTCATCGCCTTGCTGTTCAGAAAGTTATGAACCTCTTCTTTCACCTCGTCGTCGGAGCTGAATCGCTGGGACCACAATCAATGCTGACAGGTACTGAGAGACTCTGAAAAAACTCAAACGGGCAATTCAGAACCAGAGAAGAGGAATGTTGAGCATGGGCGTACACATTCTCCATAACAACGCTCGCCCACACATCACTCGGCAAACCGTTGCTCTCCTGCAACAGTTTCAGTGGAACATAATCACCCACCCACCCTATAGTCCTGACTTGGCGCCTGTTCCCTAGGTTAAAAGAACATTTGGTCGGAAAGTGATTCAGCACCTATTCACATTGTCCACAACAAGAAACTTGCTCTGGTATGGTGACATCACCATTCCAGCGTCTCAGTTACCACTGTATGGTACACTTTGTTACTGCACTCTGCTATCCTGGTTTCACAATCCACTTGACTGTCTGTTATTGTGACCCACAAGTTGCCACACTGGCATCTACCAGCTAGTAGCTGCTAATGTAACACTTTACAGTGGTTTTTACACTACTTCTCATTCTACATCTACATCTAGGTGATTACTCTGCTATTTGCAATAAAGTGCCTGGCAGAGAGTTCAATGAACCACCTTCAAGCTGTCTCTCTAGCGCTCCACTCTCGAACGGCACATGGGTAAAACCAGCACTTAAATTTTTCTGTGCGAGCCATGATTTCTCTTATTTTATTGTGATGATCATTTCTCCCTATGTAGGTGGGTGCCAAAAGAATGTTTCCGCAATCAGAGGAGAAAACTGGTGATTGAAATTTCATGAGAAGATCCCGTCGCAATGAGAAACACCTTTGTTTTAATGACTGCCACACCAATTCACGTATCATGTCTGTGGCACTATCTCCCCAATTCTGCGATAACACAAAATGTGCTGCCCTTCTTTGTACTTCTTCGATGTCATCTGTCAATCTGTTAGTCCCACCTGATGCGGATCCCACACCACACAGCAGTACTCCAGAATAGGATGGACAAGCATGGTGTAAGCAGTCTGTTTAGTAAACCTGTTGCACCTTCTAAGTGTATTGCCAATGAATTGCAGTCATTAGTTTGCTCTTCCCACAACATTATCTATGTAATCGTTCCAATTTGGATTATTTGTAATTGTAATTCCTAAATATTTAGTTGAATTTACAGCTTTCAGATTTGTTTGACTTGTAGCATAAACGAAATTTAGCAGATTTCTTTTAGTACTCTTGTGAATAACTTCATACTTTCTTTATCCAGGGTCAACTGCCACTTTTCGCACCATACCATCTTATCTAAATCACTTTGCAATTCGTTTTGGTCATCTGATGACTTTACAAGATGGTAAATGACAGCATCATCTGCAAACAATCTAAGACGGCTACTCAGATTGTCTCCTATGTCATTAATATAGATCGGGAACAATAGAGGACCTATAACACCTCCTTGGGGAACACTGGATATTACTTCTGTTTTACTCAATTACTTTCTGTCTATTACTACGAACTGTGAACTTTCTGACAGGAAATCACTAATCCAGTCATTCAGCTGAGACGATATTCCATAGGCACGCAGTTTGGTTAGAAGATGCTTGTGAGGAATGGTGTCAAAAGCTTTCTGGAAATCTAAAAATATGGAATCAATTTGACATCCTCTGTCGATAACACTCATTACTTCATGAGTATAATGAGTTAGTTGTGTTTTGCAAGAACAATATTTTCTGGATCCGTGCCGATAAGTATATATGAAGGTAGTATCTGTTCCCGAAAGAACAGTCACCGTTGATGACCATGCAGCTTTCGCTAGAATGAAATGATAATTAAACGGACATCCTAGCTGTAAACAGAGGTTGATATACTTCATTGGGGACATGTTGAAAATGTGTGTCCCGACCGGGACTCAAACCCGACATCTCCTTACATGGCAGACACTCTATCCATCTGAGCCACCGAGGGCACAGAGGACAGTGCGCCTGCAGGGATTTATACCTTGCACGCTCCCCATGAGACCCACATTCCCAACATGTCCACACTACTACATTCGTAGTGCGCCTAATACATGTTTGCCCATCATACTCATTACTCGTGGCAGATTAATCTACCAAGTTCCGTAAGAGTTTGGGCATAGTGTGTGCGTTCGCACAAGAAGGTCAATGGCCGGGAAGCCATATTTTAACTATATATGAAGGTAGTATCTGTTCCCGAAAGAACAGTCACCACGTTGATGACCATGCAGCTTTTGCTAGAGTGAAATGATAATTAAATGGACACCCTAGCTGCAAACAGGCGTTGATATACTTCATTGGGGACATGTTGAAAATGTGTGCCCCGACCGGAACTCAAACCCGGCATCTCCTGTTTACATGGCAGACGTTCAATCCATCTGAGCCACCAAGGGCACAAAGGATAGTGCGCCTGCAGGGATTTATCCCTTGTAATAACACACATATATAGATACAAATAAAAATTAAAAAAAAAAAAAAAAAACACTATACACACATGATATGTTGCTATGTCAACCTACCTTACAGGTATATTTTATTTTTTTATATACTCTTAGATGTTAAGCACTATTCTTTTTCTTTCTTTCTTAAGCACACACAGTAAACATTGTATTTAACTTGCTCCGCCCAACGTATTCCAAACCTACAGCCTCCTTACTATCACCATGACCAACTACGAGGGTAATCCCAAAAGTAAGGTCTCCTATTTTTTTTATAAGCATATAGATCTGTTTATTTCTACAATGGTTTACACCAGTTTACAGCTTGAACATTTAGCTATTTTTCGACATAATCACCATTTCTGTCAATGCATTTTTGTAGATGCTGTGGCAGTTTTTGTATGCACATGTCATACCAGCTCGCCGCCATGCTATTCAGAAAGTTATGAACCTCTTCTTTCACCTCGTTGTTGGAGCTGAATCGCTTTCCGGCCAAATGTTCTTTTAATCAGTCCAGAAAGTTGCCCTGTTCGGCTGCAAGGCTGTGAAGAAATAGGCGGGAAGCATCAACTCGTTGCGACATGTGGTCTTCAGTCAGCATGCGTGGCACCCACCTTGTGCACACCCTCCGGTAGTTCAATGTTTCCGTTAAAATTCTGTGAGTAGTACTTCGGGAATCCTCAGGAACCAGCGTGTAGAGATCATCCAGGGTCACCCACCGATCTTCACGCATGCTTTGCTCAACCTTCAACACTGTCTCCTCAGAAATTGACGGTCTCCTGCTCCTTTGTTCGTTGTGAATTTCAGCCCGACCAGCTGCAAACTCTCTACACCACTTACGAACATTTTTGACATCCATGCACGACTCACCCTAAACTTCCATCAAATGGCGATGGATTTCAATTGGCACAGTGCCCTTTGCATTCAAAAACCGAATAACTAAGTGCAATTCACACTTGTTGGTAACATCCAATGGGAGCTCCATTCTCAACGGCTGCCAAGCCAAGACTGAGCGCGGCGGGCGCATGTTTACACACAGCGCATGAAGCATTCTTCATAACAGTGTGACCAACTGCCACACAGAGTTCTGTACTCATAAAAAAAAGAGACCTTACTTTTGGGATCCACCTCATACATTCTCACCCACAATTACCTCATCTTCAAAGGGATCATCTAGAAACAAATACCTGGTACAGCAATGGGCACCCACATGGCTCTAACCTGTACCAACCTATTCATGAGCTGGGCCATCTACAAGAATCCTCCCTAACCACCAAAAATAACAAATCCATCACCTGGGTCAGATTCATTGGTGACATCTTCATGATATGGATCAAGGGTGAGGACATCCTATCCACATTTCTCCAGAATCTCAATACCTTCTCTCCTATTTGCTTCAAATAGTCCTTGTCAACCCAACAAGCCATGATCGACAATGTTTCCAGAATGAGATTTTTCACTCTGCAGCAGAGCATGCACTGTTATGAAATTTCCTCAGAGATTTAAACTGTGTGCTGGGCCGAGACTCGAATCTGGGACCTTTGTCTTTCACGGGCAAGTGCTCTGCCAAACTGAACTACCCAAGCACAGCTCACGTGCACTGAGGACGGGTCGTGAGTCGTGCTTGCGTAGCTCACTTGGTTGAGCACCTGCCCATGAAAGGCAAAGATCCTAAGTACAAGTCTCAGTCTGGCATACAATTTTAATCTGTCAGGAAGTTTCATATCAGAGCACACTCCACTGCAGAGTGAAAATCTCATTCTGGAAACATCCTCCAGGTTGTGGCTAAGCCATGTCTCCGCAATATCCTTTCTTCCATGAGTGCTATGTCTGCAAGGTTCGCAGAAGAGCTTCTGCGAAGTTTGGAAGGTAGGAGACAAGGTACTAGTAGAACTGAAGCTGTGAGGATGGGTTGTGAGATGTGCTTGGGTAGCTCAGTTGGTAGAGCACATGCCCGCGAAAGGCAAAGGTCCCGAGTTCGAGTATCAGTCTGGTACACTGTTTTAATCTGTTGGAAGTTTCATCTAAAAAGTTGATCTCCACCTCAAAGATGACTTTATCATTACCTCCGTCCACCTCAAACCTACCAACCACCGGCAATACTTCCCCTCTGACAGCTGCCACCTGTACCATACCAAGAAGCCCCTTCTGTACAGGCTAGCCACCTATGGCCATCGCATCTGTAGTGACAAGCAGTCCCTCTGAAAATATACCAATAGTCTCACTGCGGTCTTCACAGACCAAAATTACCCTCCCAACTTTGGACAGAAACGGTCTCCTGTACCTTATCTCTCCTGTCACTCACGACTTCCCAAAGTCCAATTTCTGGCCACAGAGGAACATTCCCCTCATGACTCAGTGCCACCCAGTACTGGAGCAACTGAATTATATTCTCCATCAGGATTTCAACTACCTCTCTTTGTGCTCTGAAATGAGGAATGTCCAACCCACTATCATTTCCAATACCCCCACACTTGTATTCCGCTGCCCACTGAATCTACACAATATCCTCATCCACCACCACACCACCCCTGCTCCAAAACCCTTGCCTCACGGATCTACAGGGTAAGCTGCAACTGCTATGCTGCATTCTACATGGACATGACAACCAGCAAGCTGTCTGCAAGAATGGTCAATGACAAACTGTGGCCAAGAAACAGCTGGGCCACCGAGTTGCTGAACACACTGTCCCACACAATGTACTTCACTTCAATGGCAGCTTCACAACCTGTGCCATCTGGATCCTTCCTACCAACACCAGCTTTTCTGAACTGCACAGAAGGAAGCTCTCCCGCAGTACATCCTACATTTCCGTAACACCCCTCGCGTAACCTTCATTAGCCACTGTCCTTCCGCCACCTATCCCCGTCGCCACTCCAGCATTGCACAGCCTTCTATTCCACAACCCCCTAGCCTCCTTACTACTGCACCTAGCTGTTCTACCCACTCCGCATCTCGTTCCTGTATGTATGCTCA
This sequence comes from Schistocerca americana, assembly GCF_021461395.2. NCBI lineage: Eukaryota > Metazoa > Arthropoda > Insecta > Orthoptera > Acrididae > Schistocerca > Schistocerca americana. The sequence goes on from NC_060123.1 coordinate 181,755,454, forward strand.
CACAAGCAACACTTTACTGCCCCCCCTCCCCCCCCAGTCCTTTAACTACTGTCCGTCCCCCTCCCTACCCCAGTCTCCTCCTTACCCCCAGCATGCAGATTGCTTCTCCTGTAAGGCACAGTTGCTCGCAGTCTGGCCCCGGCACAAAGACAGTGGTCATGTGTGTGTGTGAGTTGTGCTTGCATAAACTGTCTACTTCATAAGAAGGCCTTTAGCCAAAAGCTCACTTAATAATGTTTGAGAACACATCTCTCTGGAGTACAGTGGCTTATTTATTAGTTCAAAATGAATATGAACAGACACAACTGCAATAAACTTTTTTTTAATATATAATGTTACCGATTTCAGCCTGCTTTAGACAATCTTGAGATCTACACCATGATGGTAGGTGATGACTGTAAACAGAGCAGGCACTACACCTCCACAGATGCTAACTTATCACCACGGTGTAGGTCTGAAGATAGTCTAAAACAGACCGAAATCAGTAACCTTATATAAAAGGGCTGTCTCTGTGTCTGCAGTCTACAGCATGAGCAATACCTATGAAGGTAAAGCCTCAACAATAAGAGCAGTCACACAAGATGAATAAGACTCACACAAATTGAGTGAATCGGGGACAGCCCAAACAAGAATGTAATTTATACAGGACTACAATGAAGGGGAAATAATATTCTGAGAACTGCTATGAATTCTCCAAGGCTAACACAAGGAATAGACGAGAAGTGTGTATGAGGCTATATTTACTTATTGTACTGGTTAAAGCAGAGAAATCTTGTCTCAAAAGTATGGAAAATGAAATAGACTTAGATAAATGTATGATAAAAATTGGCAAGGCAATAAATATAACTTAACAAGTAAACAGACTTGCTGTTAGGAACACAGGGATGCGAATGGCACTTGCAAAGTGAACAGAGGATATTGAAGTAGGCAACGGGGATCAGGAGAGGCCATATACTCTACTACAGTGTGCCAACCATGAAGTATCACATGCAAAGAAGAAATGAAGAGCACAGTAGCATATGATAAAATTTATCTTAGAATAATATGTCATGGCTCCTATAGTACATCAATAAAATTACTCACAAAACTAGTCATAAAAGGTTAGCTGAATTGACAGCAGTAATCAAAACAACCACTTGCTAAATGGAAGCATTCAACAAAATCAGTGTCATCAATAAAATTAATCTTACACTTATTAAACAAATTAACACCGCTTGCTTGGCTTCCTCAGATAAAATATTGTAATGCCCCCCCCCCACCCTCCCACACACACACACACACACACACACACACACACACACACAATCAAACGCTTGCAAATCTACTATTACTTTTATCTCATTCACAAAAATGTTAGGTTTCTTAAACACAGCATAGTCCATACTTTTTTAACACAAGATCACAGTGCTGACAACAAATCAAGTATCTCTCAAAGAATCTGAGAAGATTGTGGACCACAGCTTCCTCCTTTCTGTTGTAATCTCTTGCAAATAAGTTCATAGATGTTCAAAAGACATTTCAGGTCACAGAACTTTTTCAATAACAAAAATACAAACAGAAGGCATAGATTCCTCACAAAGAAGGCTACAGACAACATACGTTAATGACCTATTCTTGAGCATTGATAAAGTGTTTGCAATCATCGTGAAAGCCGTGACAAGGGAGAGAAATATAGGATCACCACGAATGCAGGCGTTTCATAACAGCTGTATACCTACAACCTGATATTTAAGCAAAGGTTGTACAACGATTTATAAAAAAAAATTAATGATGTGTTAAAGGATTTCATACACATCAGTAAACATATCTGTATCTCTTGTTGGTGTTGCGAGACGTGATTAGAGTACGATAATAAAATCGGAAAAAATGCAAGGCAATGTAGAAAATCTAATTACCTTAGAACGTCATCCGTGGGAGATGGTTTTCTGAGGTAGTTATAGATATTTAGGTAGGAACCTTGCTTGGGAGGCAGAGTTGCACTGTCTGCAGATTTAATCGGCTTCTGTAACATGAGCCACAACAAAAGATATTCTGACATGACAGAGCCAGTAAATATGATGCACGCAATTTACTTCTCTACTACACTGTCAGGGCTTAGTGTATCACAAAATATGACATAGTAACAAAACCTAATAAAAAAATTAACAATTACTGGAGTAAAATTCCGTCTGTCGTACAAAAACATCAGATTAAAAATTGTCAACAATAATAATTTAGTTGGTTATACAGGTTGTCATACTGACCGCGACCTCAGGTTCTTGTTTCCACTCCGAATAAAGAAGTAATTCGTATAAAATGCAGTCGCAATCATCGTCACAATCATCACCGTATCTGTTTACAGAGTTCTTCGTCATAGTGCTGCTTACTGTCACTCCTGTCTACCATACTTAATAAACAAATAACACATGTTCCAAAGTCCTTCGCTACACAACGGAAGACAGGCTTGTCATTGGGACAGTTCGACAACGTGTCACGTAACCCGTACTCTTCGGAACAGGTTAAAGTTCTCACGCGTATTTTATGTCACAGCTTGAAAACTTGAAGAGAATTCCACCGAGAGCATAGATTTTACTCAGTTCTTTACATGTTCCTTGAGTTACTTTTTAAATTTTTCTCTACGATTTGGAACATGGACTATAATATAAAACATTTTTTTCTGTAAAAAAAAAAAAGAATATTAGACTATGAAGTTACTACACACTAGTATTTGAACATGTAGCTATCTTATCATAGGTTTACATTTAGTGACAGGGAAAGAACACGTTAACATTATTCAGTCGTAATTTTCGCTATAATAGAGAAGTCGTCAAACAATAACAATTCAACTGAATTTCGTATCAAGAGAGTTTAAAGAAATACCAACAGGAGGTAAAGAAATACCATAAAATTTCAGCCTTTTTCGTCCTTTTCCAGCATTCTGAAAATTTTACGAAAGGTAATAAGTAATGGTTATTTAAGCACCTGACCACAAAAAATCCGGGTTTCATTCCCAGCCAGGTCGGAAACTTTATCCGCTCAGTGACTTTATGTTGTGTTGCCCTCGACATCATTTCATCATAATTGAAGCGCAAATCGCCGAAGTGGCGCCAAATAAATCCTTTTGTGCAAGACGGCTGAACAACCCCAGATCGGGTTACCTCGCTAAGGCCGGTATTACACTATCAAATTTCTTTGTCAAAGATTTGATCAAAGATGTGATCCAATATTCCGTCCAATATATTTGACAAAGATCTTTGACGTAGCGCTACAAGGGGTATTACACTGTCATCCAATTTTTCGTCAAAGTTCAAGATGGCTGACAACAACTTGTTATTAACCGCAGCAGTTCTACGTACTCCAATTGCATTGTGTGCACATGCGGAAAAGAAGTGGGGGGAAAAAATGGAACCATACATACGAGGTTGACAGTCTTAAAAGTCCTGGGATTACAACTTGATAATAAATTCAGTTGGGAGGAGCACACCACAGAACTGCAGAAACGCCTTAACAAGTCTGTATTTGCAATTCGAGTGTTAGCAGACATAGGCAATATAACAATGAAAAAGCTTGCATACTTTCATTCCATAATGTCGTATGGGATAATATTTTGGGGTAAATCTTGAAGTCAAACAAAAGTTTTCAAGGTCCAAAAGCGTGTAATACGTATTATTTGTAGAGTAAATTCACGGACCTCCTGCAGAAACCTCTTCAAAGAACTGGGTACTTCAGATTCTTGCATTGGTACTGGGGGAAAATAAGAATGAAAATGAAACTGTTGGCGGGCCAGTAGTACAGTGAGACTGTCGTTTGGACGTACGAGATTTGCAGGTTAGCTTTTTTTGTTTTGTATTTCATGCCTAGATACTTCCGTAGAGTTATTGTTGCATGTGGATCATTATATGTAATGATTATTACAATAAATGCAACGATATGTTTGTACAGTTATCTAGGCATGAGAAACAAACAAAAAAAAACTATAACTCTCGTAGGCCCAAATGACAGAGTTCACTATACTTCCGGCTCGCAGGTTAACTACTGCCTCTCAGTATATTTACTTCTTAATAAAATTTGTCGTAAATAATATATCTCTTTTTCCAACAAACAACTCAGTTCATAAATACAATACCAGGAACAAAAATGATCTGCACAAGGACTTAAAAACACTTACTTTAGTTCAAAAAGGGGTCCACTACTCAGGAACACTCATCTTCAATAATTTGCCAGGAAACACAAAAAATTTAGTTAGAAATAAAGATCAGTTTAAAAGGAGCCTGAAAGACCTACTACTGGCCAACTCCTCCTACTCCATTGGCGAAATTTTTAATAGAAACAAATGATGTATTGTATTTATTCATACTATTAGTATTTTTATTTCAGCTTAAAAAAATCGACATGTTCCACATCCACGAGGATCTCCTCAGCACGGATCTATGGAACGAAAAACTAATCTAATCTGGGTGAAGCCGTGGGTTTTACGACGACATGATAAAAGCATTCAACAAAACTTGTTACGTGAGCTTACAGTGGAAGATGTCAAGTCGTACATCAATTACTTAAGAATGGATGAGCATACATTTCTGTATGTGCTCAATGAAGTGTATCCTCATATCACAAAGCACAATTTTCACTTAAGAACTGCTACATCTTCAGAAGACAGGCTCACTATAACACTCAGATTCCTTGCTACAGGAGAGGGTTATGTTATGTTAGGTTAGGTCAGGTTAGGTCTCCAATCTTCTTAATCTATTTTTGTATTCAGGGTGCCTCACGTTGTAAAGCGCCTCATAAGCTTCAGACATCTCTATTAATTCTGTAGTTGTCGGCACACACCAATTGTATTTACCGGCAATGGTTATAAAAACACTACAGACGACAGAACGCTGCAGCGATGCTAGCGCTCCGCGTGGTAACATATCGCATTGCAGTGAACAGAAGACAAGCGATTTCTTTGATCAAATATACGGCCTCGGCCTAGATTTGATCAAATATTGGACGACATTTGTCAAAGATCCCTATTACACTATCAAAAATCTTTGACAAAGATATTGGACAAAGATATTGGACAAAGAAATTTGATAGTGTAATACCGGCCTAATAATGCCATACGATCGCTCACTGCATTGTCTGAGCTTGAATTTTTAAAAGGTTCAAATATTGAGAAGAATATTCACATCCAGCAACGATGTACTTATCTTGGCAGACAATAAACTACAGGACACTGGTAAATTCTGTGAGTTGTCAAAGACGGTTGTCTGTGTAAAGCGCAAAATCTTTTTAAGCAAATTAAAACACTTTTTTTGCAACAGGATATGCTGCAGAAAATAACGGTTATCAGTAGGAAAGAGTCCCTCATTAAACTGTGGGAGTCGCCATAATTAGAGAAAATAAATGCACAGGGAATCAAATTGTTGCTTTGGAAGGAGTAGAACATGGAGGTAAAAAAAAAGAAGGGAGATGGCATTATAGACTTACGCTGCCCGTTGTGTTGGAGCCAGTGTGGGTGGGACCTGCCGGCATCTCAAGTAGCACAAAACATTAGCAGCCTACTGTTTACGAGTGCTTCTTAATCATTATTTGTCGGCCGGAGTGGCCGATCGGTTCTAGGCGCTACAGTCTGGAACCGCGCGACCGCTACGGTCGCAGGTTCGAATCCTGCCTCGGGCATGGATGTGTGTGATGTCCTTAGGTTACTTAGGTTTAAGTAGTTCTAAGTTCTAGGGGACTGATGACCTCAGAGGGGACTGATGACCTCAGAAGCTAAGTCCCATAGTGCTCAGAGCCATTTGAACCATTTCAACCAATCATTATTTCTGTAGTGTGTCCGTAACAACTGTTTTAAATACTAAGAGTTATAGAGCTTACATGAATAACATAGTGTCAGGAAGGCAATTTAGAAAGTTTTTCTGTTCGTGAATGGGTATTTGCTCTAGTAAAACGGCACAGAGTGGCGTCACAGGGAAGTGTCACCGCTGTGAACTACGGGGGTGTAAATGCGGTGAACCTAATGTTTTGGGCTAGTTAAGATGGCGGACATCAGCTTCAAGTTCGCGACCTAATGCCATCTCCCTTCATTTTTATTGCCTCCATGGAGTAGAGCGACATTACTACTTCTCTTTTTTATATAACGCTTCCATGGTTGTTAAGGATTTGTTATTCTCGATTTGATTGTCTTCTCGCAAAGTTGAATAAAGAGTTTCTTCTTAGCTTTATATTTAGAGCGAATGTCACTGTAAGTTGGTGACCCCTAAAGAGCTAAAGGCCACAAATGGATGCGCGAAATCAGGCGGTATCGTCGGGTAAGGAGACGACGAAAGAAAAGACGAGAACGCAGTTGGCAGCCTTACGGAACAATTTGTAGACGAAAATCGCAAACCTGCAATTAGCGATGTCAGAGCAAACAAATCCAGCGAGTAGTTCCCGATCACAAAACGGAACTAAATGTGTTAAGTGAAAACGGCAAAGGAAGACAGGGATTAGCAGTTAACAGCGGACAAAGCAGCGCAATGATTTGTGATGCTGGAACTGGCATTCTTGCAAAACGAGGTAATGGACGAGCGCACAAAATTCGTAGCAATTGGGAGCGCATTAGAAGCCACGACGGCCACTATCGGCACAGGCGTCATACTCAAGCCACCGGAGAAGCAACAGTACACTTGTTTGAAGAACGCACTAATCGACAGCATGTGTTAACAGTTGGATCTACTTATCCAACGAGTGTCACATTACTAGCAAATTAGGGCAGAATCCCCTTCGAGTATTGGCGGAATCACGGGAGATGCAGGCTTAAAAGACCAAACGATATGGCACAGTTACTGGAGGCAGTAAAGGTAGCAGTTGTTACATGCGAAAAGACGATATCACTACACCAATAATGTTAGCAGACACACTCTACACAACATTTAATAACTCATGGACTCTGAGCATCTAACTGGTAGTTTACGACTGTGAGAAAAAGGAGGTGACACCTGTACAGAGAAGCCAACAATTGGATCTAAATTGGCAGCTGCTTGATCTGCAAAAGAAGACCAGTCCCTACAGAACAAGATGTATAGTAGCTTTGAGCGACAGAAGAGCTCAATCAGGTGGGACACTAGGTACAGAAATGAGATGAAGCAGAATAGTTTTCAGCAGCAGGTCTGTTGGTTCCACTGGCGATTTGGTGACATACCCATGAGATGCTCAGCATCATAAAGCTACCATGAACGCTGACGGCAGGGAGGTGAGCAAGAAAATGAGCTGACTGGTCGATTTATTTATTAATTTATTTATCTGTAGAACAATATACATTGAATGGATGATGTCAAATGTTTTTACAATATTTCTTATAAAATAAACATGTCTCTTTACAGTATGTACAGCTCCTATACTTAGTTCTACTTTTCTAATCATGTCAAGTTAAATTTGTTAAGCAGTACATTGTTCATGAACATTAGTCTGTAGTTATTTTAAATATACATCTGCAGTGTAATAGCTATTATCTAGTAAATATTTTTTTAGCCTTTGACTAAAGGTGCATGGATCATTTACATCTCTTGTAATCTGTTGTACAATGTAATACCATTGTATAATACACTATTTTGAGTTTATGACTTGTTTCTTCTGTTTAGATGTAAACAGTGCCTGGATTTGGTTCCATGGTCGTGAATTGTGCTGTTTGTGATATACAGATTAATGTTTTTCCTTATATACCGGTACATTATGTTTTGATAAATATATTCACACGGAATATTCAGAATTTCTAACTCTTTGAACAACTCTTTACAGTGTCCCCTGTTATTGCTATTTGTTACTATTCGAACAGCTCTTTTTTGTATCTTGAAAATAGTTTTCATGGTTCCAGCACTTACCCCACATAACATTATCCCATGACTGAGGACTGAATGCATATACCTAAAGTAGGCTACTTTGAGGGATTAAGTATTGCACACTGGTGCAAGGATTTGCAACGTGTAACATGCTGAAGATAGCCTCTTTGCTAAAATTCTCACATGCCCTGACCATTTTAGCTGACAGTCTACATTCATCACCAAGAATTTGCTGTCTGTTACACAATCAAGTACCTCATTGTTTACTTTCAGTGTAATGTAAATGAGTTTTTTGATTTGTCTGAAGATTATAGTTTGTCATTTTAACATTTAGAGTTACTTTATTTTTTAGTGACCAGTTGTGGAGGTCTCTGAGAGCTTCATTGGATTTTTCTATTAAGTGTCGAGCTTTTGTCTGTAATCACTACAGTGCTGTGATCAGCAAATAGTATTTTTTCCCCATGCCTGACAGTACTGTGGTAAATCATTTATATATATAATGAATATAATAGAGGGAAACATTCCACATGGGAAAAATATATCTAAAAACACAGATGATGTGACTTACCGAACGAAAGTGCTGGCAGGTCTATAGACACACAAACATACACACGAAATTCAAGCTTTCGCAACAAACTGTTGCCTCATCAGGAAAGAGGAAAGGAGAGGGAAAGACGAAAGGATGTGGGTTTTAAGGGAGAGGGTAAGGAGTCATTCCAATCCCGGGAGCGGAAAGACTTACCTTAGGGGGAAAGAAGGGGTATACACTCGCACACACACACATATCCATCCGCACATACACAGATACAAGCAGAACTACCTAGAAAAATTTAACGGTATCTGCAATGAACAATTTGGTTTCAGGCCTACAAAAAGTACACAGACAGCTATAGCACAGTTTACCAAATTCATACTAGAAGCATTACACAAGAGCGAGAATGTAACAGCCATTTTGTTGGATTTATCAAAGGCTTTTGACACAGTTGACCACAGAATTTTATTACACAAATTAGAACTATTAGGAATAAGGGGTACAGCAAAGCAATGGTTTAAATTATACCTGGAAAACAGGGTGCAAAGAGTTGAAATCTCACATATTTGCAAAAGATTGGTAGTAAAACATTTATGTGATCCAATATATATTAATATAGCTGTCCCCCAGGGAAGTGTACTGGGCCCAATCCTAAAAAAACAAAGAAGATGTGACTTACCAAACGAAAGCGCTGGCAGGTAGATAGACACACAACCTATCAACCTGCCAGCACTTTCGTTTGGTAAGTCACATCTTTGTTTTTAGATATATTTTTCCCATGTGGAATATATATATATATATATATATATATATATATATATATATATATATATATATATATATATATATATATAAAAAAAACAGAAGATGTGACTTACCGAACGAAAGTGCTGGCAGGTCGATAGACACACAAACAAACACAAACATACACATGAAATTCAAGCTTTCGCAACAAACTGTTGCCTCATCAGGAAAGAGGGAAGGAGAGGGAAAGACGAAAGGATGTGGGTTTTAAAGGAGAGGACAAGGAGTCATTCCAATCCCGGGAGCGGAAAGACTTACCTTAGGGGGAAAGAAGGGGTATACACTCGCACACACACACATATCCATCCGCACATACACAGACACAAGCAGACATTTGTAAAGGCAAAGATTTCCTTATTTTTGTTATCTGCCTTGAGTAATGTTTTGTCATTTGTAAGTTTTTTTTGCAGCTAGCAATACTTTTCTACAAGTTCTCCTGTAATTTTTGTAGAACTCTAAAAAAGCTGGATCAGTCTGGCTATTTTTGATGGATGCGAGATACCTTAGGGTTTCAGAGGATTTTTTTTTTTTTTTTTTTTTTTTTTTTTTTTTTTTGCTCCAACTGAATGATGTGTTTTGGGGAATGCTTCCTCAAATTTTATTTGAAATATTGTCATGAACTTATTAAACATTTTGTTTACATTTGTTTCTGCATACACTTCCTCCCACCATTCATGTTGTAACTGAGATGAGAAATGAAAAAGGTTTCATTCTGAGAAGACCCTCTTGCATGCATTCAATTTAGCAAACTTTTCTACACAAATATTTGCTTTTAATATCTGACAGAGATGATCCGATAGGCCTAGATTTTAAACAAGTAAGTGGCAGTGCTTTCTTTCTATGTCTGTTGCTACATGGTCTATTATTGACAAAGATCGTTTGGTCACTCTAGTTGGACAGTTAGTGAGTGATGTTATGCCATAGCTGCAGAGAAGTACGTACTACTAAGATAATCTGATTTCATTGTGTTGATGTTTAAATCCCCACATATGAGAATGTTCATTTTTGGGCAAGTTACCTTTTCTAAGCTCTGATTGAGTTTTGATAAAAAATGTCCATATTACTGCTGGGGGATCTATACAGGGTGTTACAAAAAGGTACGGCCAAACTTTCAGGAAACATTCCTCACACACAAATAAAGAAAAGATGTTGTGTGGACTTGTGTCCAGTAACGCTTAATTTCCATGTTAGAGCTCATTTTGTTTCATCAGTATGTACTGTACTTCTTCGATTCACCGCCAGTTGGCCCAATTGAAGGAAGGTAATGTTGACTTTGGTGCTTGTGTTGACATGCGACTCATTGCTCTACAGTACTAGCATCAAGCACATCAGTATGTAGCATCAACAGGTTAGTGTTCATCACGAACGTGGTTTTGCAGTCAGTATAATGTTTACAAATACGGAGTGTGCAGATGCCAATTTGATGTATGGATTAGCACGGGGCAATAGCCGTGGCGTGGTACGTTTGTATCGAGACAGATTTCCAGAACGAAGGTGTCCCGACAGGAAGACGTTCGAAGTAACTGATCGGCGTCTTAGGGAGCACAGAACATTCCAGCCTATCACTCGCGACTGGGGAAGACCTAGAACGACGAGGACACCTGCAATGAATGAGGCAATTCTTCGTGCAGTTGACGATAACCCTAATGTCAGCGTCAGAGAAGTTGCTGCTGTTCAAGGTAACATTGACCACGTCACTGTATGGAGAGTGCTACGGGAGAACCAGTCGTTTCCGTACCATGTACAGCGTGTGCAGGCACTATCAGCAGCTGATTGGCCTCCACGGGTACACTTCTGCGAATGGTTTATCCAACAATGTTTCAATCCTCATTTCAGTGCAAATGTTCTCTTTACAGATGAGGCTTCATTCCAACGTGATCAAATTGTAAATTTTCACAATCAACATGTGTGGGCTGACGAGAATCCGCATGCAATTGTGCAATCACGTCATCAACACAGATTTTCTGTAACGTTTGGGCAGGCATTGTTGGTGATGTCTTGATTGGGCCCCATGGTCTTCCACCTACACTCAATGGAGCACGTTATCATGATTCCATACGGGATACTCTACCTGTGCTGCTAGAACATGTGCCTTTACAAGTACGACACAACATGTGGCTCATCATGATGGAGCTCCTGCATATTTCAGTCGATGTGTTCGTACGCTTCTCAATAACAGATTCGGTGACCAATGGATTGGTAGAGGCGGACCAATTCCACGGCCTCCACGCTCTTCTGACCTCAACCCTCTTGACTTTCATTTATGGAGGCATTTGAAAGCTCTTGTCTACGCAACCCCGGTACCAAATGTAGAGACTCTTCATGCTCGTATTGTGGACAGCTGTGATACAATACGCCATTCTCCAGGGCTGCATCAGCACATCAGGGATTCCATGCAACAGAGGGTGGATGCATGTATCCTTGCTAACAGAGGACATTTTGAACATTTCCTGTAACAAAGTGTTGGAAGTCACGCTGGTACGTTCTGTTGCTGTGTGTTTCCATTCTATGATTAATGTGACTTGAAGAGAAGTGATAAAATGAACTCTAACACAGAAAGTAAGCGTTTCCGGACACATGTCCACCTAACATATTTTCTTTCTTGGTGTGTGAGGAATGTTTCCTGAAAGTTTGGCCATACCTTTTTGTAATAACCTGTGTATACAAAATACAATTAATTTTTTTGATAAGCTGTTTTCTGTTATTTCAACTTTTGATAGTTCAGGATGGTTTTCTTCACTTAATGCTATTAAATCTTTTCTAATTTTAAATGTTATGCCTTTTTTTGTCACATAAATACAAGAACCCCCAAATTTTTTGGAAATTCTATTATAGGAGCAGGCCAGGTCATAAGATGTTAATGCAACATATATAATTTCATTTTCCTTACACCAATGTTCAGTAATACAACCAGTGGTACTGTATAGTTTTTGCAATTCTATTTCTAGCTGTTAAACTTTATTCTTTATGGACTGCATATTTTGGTGAAATACAGTTAAAAATTTGGTTCTACATATCATGGTGGTTTCCTCCTCTTTGTGCCTGATGTTAAAAAATCTTTCAGGTGGTATGGAGGCACTATTTGTTACTTGCTTGTTACACTACACATTTCACCTCCAGCTGTTTCCCCTTCTTCTGTTGGTGGCGTTTCTGTGTCTTCTGATGCTGCTGCTGTTGTTGTTGTGAGTACAGGAGGGTATGCAGTTGTTTCCTCTTCGTCTGTTGTTGGTGTTTCCATTTCTACAACTGTTGTTGTTGTTGTTCCTGTGGGTGCAGCTGGGCATGCAGTGACAGCTTCCATGTCTTCTGGATCATCTGGTACATAAGGATTTTGCATGCATACAATTGTCTTAGCTATGGATGGTTCTTTGCATGCTTTTTCTTCTGATAGCAGTGCAGTAGTGTTACAGCTCTCATTTATATGATGAAAACTATCTAGACATAATTTAGTTCTCTGGCTGATTAATGTTTTGCCCTTTTTCTTCAGATGCATTACATGTGCCGTGAAATGCTTTCTTTCCAGATCATTTATGCTGAGGAAAGAAGCATTTGGATTGGACTGGCAGATCTGCCTGTAAGCCGTGTTACCCTTTTGGATATTTTTGTTTACAATAGGGGATTCCATAAGTTCATGCCTTTGTGGCAGGCATACCACAATCACCTATTGATCGTCTACTTTAGTTAATGTTTCTCTTAGAACAGTGGTTGCAGTTTTGAGTTCTTTCTTGTACACATCATTGGCGCCACCTGGTATCACAAGACATTGATTTCGTAACACACGATCTTTGTTTTTGTAGTCCTTCAAGTTTTTCTGTAAACCAGCATCAGTTTTCACAATGCTGGTGATATTTACATCTTGCTGGTAGCTAAGCATTCCTGCAATCCCTCTACCATGGCTATCAGCAAGAAGAACTGGGTTAATGTTATTTTTTGTCTTTTTAGTGTCATTGTTAAATGGTTTGCTTTCGTTTCTTTTAACACAGTCGGATTCTACTAATGTACTGTGACCTAGCTGTTGCTTTGAGCTTTTTGTTATTAGCGATCTAGATTGGTGTACCTTAGTTGGTTTGCAAGCCGCAGCAGTTTTAGATTCGTCGACTAAATCCAAATTCCGATCTCTATCTCCTGAAGGAAGCTTGAGCGCTTCTGGAGCAGGTTTAGATTTCATATGTTTTGGTTCACTGTATGTCTGGTTATGTCTAAGATCTTTAGGTAGTGTTTTCGAGTAACACGACGCGTTCTTCTGATGTTTTCAAGTCTTCTTGTAGTTCTTCTATCACTGAAAATTCACGGTTGGTATTGCACATTTCTATCACGGCTGAATGACCGTTGCACTTCGTTCCACATGCACACGAGATTTTATGTTTGTCTATTTTCGCGAGGCAATGCAAATGATACTATTTACGCATAATTGAGCATATTCTGACGCCACTTCACACGATTTTATCGCATGACATGCACTTCAGCGATGCTAAATAATCTTGATTTACGGAGCGATTAACTACAACTTCTACACGCGACGCCATCTTGAAACTGAACGTGGCGACTGGCGAGTAATCTATCTCACGCATCTGTCCTATTTCATAGACTGTACACCAGAGATGTGCATTAGGACGTTACTAACATATAGAATCCTGATCCGACATGAGCTTACTGCAGGCAGGAACCTGTACAGCGACTGGAAATTCCCTGCAAACAGGCCTTACGGCAGCCAATCAATCACCAATAGCAATGCACGGTAAATGTAGATTAAAAGTCAGATTGGGTTTGTCGCAGAGGAGTCAGTGGACCTTTGTTATATCAGACGTCTCAAACTCCATACTAGGCGCTGATTTTCCATACCACACCAGAACTGATATCATCATTAACGTAGCACAGGACACAAAGGTAGTGAAGTCGTCAGGTGCATACTGGGTCGAAACGCTATACAGGAAGTGAGTGAACCATGTGAGTGTATTATTGTCATCAGGTGTGTAATGGAAGAACCGTATTTGACAGTAAAACATAATAATGTTAAACCTTTTACTATAAATGTTTTCGATTTGTTGATAACGATCGATAAATTACGATACAACGGCAGATATATTTGTAACTTAGGATAGTGACGGGTTCCTGAATAAGTATTAGTTTATATGGAGTAAGAGTTGTAATCATTATTTTTGAAAAATCATTTTATTTCACAGCTCCCATCATTTAGTAGTTACTAGAATTTAGAAGTTGTGATTGTCTGCGCAACAGGGGCCTCGCAGTGGTTTTATGCAAGGTAGTAAGGGGAGTGGGAGGCAAGAATTGTCATGCTAGTGACGCTGCAAATATTTGGAACCATGGCAGCTGAAGAAACAACGGCTCTAAATGGCATCATATTGGTCGCAGAGTAATTAATGTATCACCAGTCCAATTTTGGTTTGTTCCCCGCTCGCCTAAACGACGCATGCAACAACGAACGTCACATTATGACGTAGAAAGACTCCAATTAATTTTCTTAATTACTAGAACTGTATGAGTGTTTTGTGCAATTTTCAATTATGTGAAATTTGGTGAATTGTATGTAAATAATCCTTATAGATGGTGTTAATTTCAATCTAAATCATTCCATGCCCCCAATTCCAAAAAAAATTCAAAGCTTTAAGATTTTTTTCTAAATTCTAATGTTTCATAGTGTAAAAGACCGGAAAATAACTAAATTACGACTGCTTAAGTAATTTCGATCATTCTCAGAGAGAACAGAAATTTTAATTCAATGTATTGGCTGTCTTGTGATCCAGTTCCTTGGCATAAAAATTTGGCTGTATTAACTTAAAAAGTTTTACTGAAATCCAAATTCTTGCTAAAGAAATTCATTTCCATAAAGTGATACGTAAAATCAAAGGTGACTCCTTCACAGCATATGAATGAATCAGAATGCTAGGATCTACACTGAAAAAAGTAATTAACATCAACTGGAATTACAATCCAGCAACCATCCAGAATTCCATTCAAAATTAAAACAAGGTAAATTAGCTCCATTAGAGCATGACGCCCGTAAGGAAGACAAGAGAATACTTAGCAATAGTATTTACTACCTGGGGATAATACACCGCACTGGATTAGCCGAGCAGTCTAGGGCGCTGCAGTCATGGACTGTGCGACTGATCCCGGCAGAGGTTCGAGTCCTCCCTCGGGCATGGGTGTGTCTGTTTGTCCTTAGGATAATTTAGTCAAGTAGTGTGTAAGCTTAGGGACTGATGACTTTAGCAGTTAAGTCCCATAAGATAAAAAAAAAAAGAGTTTTGTGACGGCTCCCAAACCCAAGGTCCTCAGTGGTACTTTTGGGGTAGCCACCACAAATTGTATAAAGCATGGGTAGTGACCAGGATGTAGCTATGTCTGTTGGCCAAAAAATAATTAATGACAAGAATTTCGCCAGCTAGAATGAAGAGAATACTTATCTTTATTTCTAACAAAACATGCACCAGCAATACAAGTCCAAGTAATATCCAAGAGTAATCCGTGTTCTAAGCCTAGTCGAATACAATAGCAAATATCACACCGCAATGGCTCCACTATAAACTCCACGAAAGGCTAGCAATAGACAATCGACAATAGACTGTCCGTCTCGGGGCCAGTGCTCCTCCTTATATGCAAATGGCAGAGGGCGCTGCAGACCCGAGCTCAGCCATGGCGCGACATCATCTATAGGCAGTAACGCCCTGAAACGCCAACGGCCATGACAGGAACTGTGGCCAGCAATGTCACAGTCAGGGCGCGCGTGCGCGAGTTGGTTGGTTGGTTGGGTCCGTGGATACAACATTCCTCCTCCCTTGAAAGGCCACCAAGACGTCAAGTGCTGCAAGGGCCTGATGACGAAGGGGGTTGTGGCTACTGTGAGGTGATCAGGAGCCAACATAGTGAGGCTGGGGGTTGTCGACTCCCGCGTCCTGGCATTCGCCCTGCGCTGGAGCCGGAACCAGCCGAAACAGCCCTAAGGATGCAACTCACAGCAGCCACGACGGACCCAACGAATGTGACCTGACTCTCGAAGACGATGGCGATGTAGCCTCGGGCGACGATGACCCATGCGAAGTGGAGGCGACGGAGGTCCGGTCCGGAAGAGCCGAAGGGCGGGCTGGAGCAGCCCGGGCAATGGCGTTGACTTCCATCGGGGTTGGCGCCTGCAGCGGCGATGGCGGTGGGGGCGGCGAGGGACGTCCACCAACGAGGAACCGGAGCGAGGCTGCATGTGGGTCTGCAACATTTAAGTCCACGGCAGTATCGTGAGTGTGGCTACGCCGCAGCTGATTGTGGTGGCGGCGCTGCAGGCCAAGGGGTGGACAAAAGATACATATGGGACCCCAATCGCCGTACGATGGTACCCTGCTCCCAGTGGCGGCGGCCTGAAAACAACTTGAAATACACTGGAGTGTTAGGCGCAAATCGATTGTGCGGCCAAAGCGGCACTGGCGTGCGCGCGTGCGGGCGCAGCAGGATAGGCAGAGTTCGGTGACGACGTCCATTGAACAACTCTGCCAGTGATGGGCTGTCGCGAGGCAGCGAACGATATGATGAGAAGAAGAATAACAAAGCTTGGTCTCTCGTGTGGTTGGCGCAAAGTTTGCTCATCTGTTAGAAACTACGAACAAACCACTCAGTGTTGCCATTGGACTGAGGGTGAAAAGGAGCACGTGTGAGATGAGCGATTCCATTATCAACACAAAACAGTTCAAAATCCCGCGAAACAAAAGAGGGTCCATTGTCTGTGAGAATCAGTTCAGGCAAACCTTCAATGCAAAAGATCGACGAAAGTGCGTGGATGGTACTCTGAGCAGTAATATTGTTCATTGACACGACAAAAGGAAACTTGCTATAGGCATCCACGGCAATAAGCCATTGAGTACCCAAGAATGGGCTCGCAAAGTAGAGGTGAACATGCTGCCAAGGCACAGAGAGTGTGGGCCATGAAACAAACTTCTGGGGCGAGGCCGACTGGTGTTCGATGCACGAACGGCACTGAGCGGTTAACTGTTCTACATCTCTGTCCATTCCTGGCCATGTGCAATGCTGCGTGCAAGTTGCTTGGTGCGTACCATTCCCCAGTGGCCCTGATGTAGCAAATTGCAAAACTTCGTATCGCGAAGAAGTAGGAATCACCACACGAGTTTGTCCCGACGGAGAGCGAAGGAGCAAAACATCACGTTGCACTGCCAGGTCGTGGCATTGAGCAAAGTAACAGTGCATGATGGGATTTCCAATGTTCTTCGGCGAACGTGGACATGCCATGCGAACAAGATGCAAAAGTTCACTCAAATCAGCGCCCGAAGCTGTGGCCCGTGCAATCTTGCGAAAGTCCAGAGGAAAACTAACTACGACTTCATTGTCTTGAGAGTTGATGTGACAACAAGCAATGTCGGATTCATCAAAAGCTGTGTCATGGATGATTGGCAAACGAGGCAACACGTCTGCATTGCAATGGTGAGATGTGGGGTGATACAAAATTTCATACTGGTAATTTGATAATAACAAGGCCCACCGTTGCAATTTCTGAGCAGTACAGGGGGGGGGGGGGGGGGGGGGGGGGACCGGCTTTGCAGGATGGAACAACGACTGTAACCGCTTACGGTCCGTCAAGAGAAAAAATTTCCTGCCATACAAGTATTCATGGAACTTTGTTACTCCATATATGATGGCTAAGGCTTCCTTCTCAATTTGGGAATAGTTCTGTTGTGTGGTGGTGAGCAATTTGGGAGCAATAGCTATTGGGCGATCAGCAGATCCGACACGACGTGACAACACTGCACCTAAGCCTTAGGATGAAGCATCCACAGCAAGAACAACTGGTTTAGAAGGGTCGAAATGTACAAGGCAATGATTACTCAACAGTGCTGTTGTCAGTTTCTGGAATGCCGCTTGGCATTCGGCCGACCACACAAATGGAACGTTGCGCCGACGTAATCGGTGCAAGGGGGCAGCTATTTGCGCAGCATTGGGTATGAACCTATGATAATAGGTAATCTTTCCTAACATAGATTGCAACTCAGACAAGTTCTTAGGCGAAGGAAGGCCGGCAATGGCACGAAGGTGCGACTGCAAGGGATGTACACCTTGTACGTTGATAACATGTCCAAGATATTCTATTTCCATACAAAAAAATACACACTTTTCCTTGTTCACTTTGAGCCCTGCTTCCAACAACACTGTAAAAAAGCGACGCAAATTCTGTAAGTGTTCCTCTGGAGTACGACCGGCAACCACAATGTCGTCCAGATAATTTGAGCAAAAAGGTACTTTGGCAGTCAGTTGTTACAAGTAGTGCTGAAAAATTGCAGGAGCGGAGGAGCTGCCAAAGGGGAGGCGCAAATATTTAAAGAGACCCAAGTGAGTGTTAATCACAAAAACGTCCTGGGATGGTTCATCTAAAGGAATTTGCAAATACGCATTGCGCAAATCAATCTTGGAATAGTATCGGCCCATGCCTAGTTTGTCCATTAATTCCTCAGGGTGAGGGAGAGGATACCCATCGACAATTGTCTGTGGATTCACTGTACACTTGAAGTCCACACACAAACACATGGAACCATTGGGTTTCTTTAGTACAACTAAAGGGGAAGCCCACTTACTGGCACTAATGGGCGCAATGACTCCCTCATTTTGCAAAGAACGGAGTTCTTCTGCGACTTGGTCACGCAATGCGTGAGGCACTGGTCTTGCTTTGCAAAAACGTGGGTGGACTTTATCCTTCATTGTGACGTGAACAACATAATCACATACGCAGCCCAAACCACTACCAAACAAATTGGGGAACTCTTCACAAAGAGGAACAACAGCATCAAGAGTAGGAAATTCACTAACAGCTAACACATTGTTTTAGATGCTGAGGCCAAACAAATCGAAGCAGTCCAGTCCAAAAATGTTTTCGCACGAATGTGCGGCGACAACATGCAATTGAATTGTCCTGGTCACATTATGGAATTGTGCTGGCATGCTACATGTACCCAGTACTATAATACGTTCGCCACTATACGCAGTAAGCAGAGCAGAAGGTTGAGCAAGTTTAGGCTTCCCTAGCAATTCATACACCCGGCTATTTATCAGTGTAATGGAAGAGCCTGTATCCAACTGAAATTTCACACGATGTGAAGCAATGTGCAACTCAATGTACAATTTGTTCGCCCGGCGTAGCACTGAGGGCGGCAAAGCACTATTGACTACATTGACACTACTATGCAAACCATTTGCTAGAATACTGTCTTCAACACTGTTGTCTTTAGAACTAATAGCATGAACAGAATGTGTGTGTCCAGAAGCACAAGAAGCAATTGAGTTCCGTTTACGCTGTTGGTACACGGAATGTACATGTCCAACCCATCCACAAATGTAGCAAGAATAATAACGTGTTGGGCAATTTTGGCATTTGTGATGCACACGACACTTTGGGCACGATTCCAAAGGTGCCCGCGAAGAAGCAAACTGTCTGTTTTGACGCAAAAGCTGTTGGCGGGGACACGAACTGCTTCCGCCTTGCTGATTGGGAGCACGCAGTGTGTGCGGCAACTGTGCCCGACAACGGTCGGTCTGTTGCACACAATGTCTGTCCAACACACGACAAACAGTAGGCAAGTCAAAACTATTTTGAGCACTTTCCCATGCATCTCGACTCTCATTATGAGTTATTGCGTCACGAATCATATTATGAGCAAAAAGTTTTCCACAGTCACACGCAAAACGATAGTCACGAGTTAAGCTCTTAAGGTCAGTGATCCACTGTTTGTAAGTTTGACCCGGCTATTTGCGATAACGAAAAAATCTGTATCTGGCCACAGCACCTAGAGTTTGCGAGGCAATGTACTGTGATAAGGCCTGGATGCATTGTTCATATTGCAAAAGTTCAAGTCGGGACGCCGGCAAAAGTTTTGCCAATAAACGGTACACTTTAACACTGGCGGAGGCCAAGAGAAAAGAAAGTGTTAGCTGACCTGGGTGTTGGTGTGTTGCCATGTGCGATTCGAGTAAGGCCATATACTCTTGCCAAGTTTCTTCCTCTTGATTGAAGGCTCTGTATGGTGGCATGCAGGTTGGTCGGTCCATTGGGCCGAAGGTAGCAGGGGAAGTTGATTGCCGCTGCACTGCTATAAGTTGTTGCACGCCAGACAGGAGTTGTGTCATCTGCTGCGTCTGCAAAAGCAAAATCTGTTCAAGTGTGACTGTGGATGCACTAGACGCTTGCGTCGGATTGGTAGGAGTAATGGGTGGAGGTGCAGGAGTAGCCATGTTAGTACAATGCAACTGTTGAGAACAAGATATCAATAAATGAATCAAAGGTGCAAAGCGCTCCACACTGTAATCAAAAAATGTCCACAAACAATTCTGTTAGTTTGGTTAGGCGCAAGCAAGAAACAATTTGCAAATGGTGCACAAGTGAAAAGAGAATGATGAGGCGAGTGGGGTTGTCAGCAGCGTCAGGAGGCAAGGTCCGATCGCTTCTCCAAAATCCTCATCGCCACTTTTGTGATGGGTCCCAAACCCAAGGTCCTCGGCGGTACTTTTGGGGCAGCCACCACAAATTTTATAAAGCGTGGGTAGTGACCAGGGTGTAGCTATGTCTGTTGGCCGAAAAATAATTAATGACAAGAATTGCGCCAGCTAGAATGAAGAGATAACTTATCTTTATTTCTAACGAAACGTGCACCAGCAATACAAGTCCAAGTAATATCCAAGAGTAATCCGTGTACTGAGCCTAGTCGAATACAATAGCAAATATCACACTACAATGGCTCCGCTATAAACTCCACGAAAGGCTAGCAATAGACAATCGACAACAGTCTGTCTAGGGGCCAGCACCCCTCCTTATATGCAAAAGGCAGAGGGCACTGCGGACCCGAGCTCAGCCATGGTGCGACCTCTTCTGTCGGCGGTAATGCCCTGAGACGCCAACGGCCACGACAGGAACTGTGGCGATGCCACGGTCAGGGCACGCATGCGCGAGTTGGTTGGTTGGTTGAGTCTGTGGATACAACAAAGAGGATAATACAAGATGAGTCACAAACTATTCTTTCCTGCACTGTAGTATTCAACTGTGGACTGGTGGATGTAATCATGATATCAAAACGATATCGAAGGTAGGCAGTGTTACGATTAAGATGGTGCTTTGTATTCCATAGTTGTGGATTGAAACTCTATATCCACCAGTCACTTTTGGAATAAGTAATCGCGTGCCCTTATTAAACTTGAAACAGCCCAACTATGGCACACATGGGTCAATCAAAACATGGCAAAGCTGATATTTGCTAGATATTAAAAGCGTTGGAGGGCTGCTGAATGAAAGAGAAATTCCTGCTTGTAATGGGGTTTGCCATAACAGTTGTAGGGGACAGCACTGCTGAGGCCAAGGTCATGTGCTGCCATATTTTGGGCCAACAGTAGGAGAGAAAAACAGGGTGCAGTGATTGGGAGCACAGAATGTGGCTGTCATCACGAAGAAACAGTAGCTCCAAACTGACCTGATTAACGAATCGATATAAACTGAAACAATAAACAAAATATAATACCTGTTGGTTGACATTCAACAGTCACTGTAGTACTGCAGGGATAATAATTTCATATGATTTTTACTCGGTTTGTGATTAATTAAAAAGTGTGGATTGAACTATTAGTACAAGCGAGTGAGGGTTCAGTCACATGTGGGGAACAGCCCGAAGTATCACCTGTACAGGAAGCAGTATGCAACACTGTGCACCACATTAGAATGACATTGGGTCAACCAGTATTGCAGTGTCCAAGGAGGCTAGCCACAGACTGTTTTGTAGTAGTAAAAGCAGAATTCGAAGAATTACTGCAAGGTAGCATGATGTGCCAGTCTGACAGCCTGTGGGCCTTGCCATTGCATTTGGTGAAGAAAAAAGTTGGTACTTGTGATTATAGGCCACGTAACTCTTGCACAGTCCCTGATCAGTACCCAGTACCCAATATCAGAGACTTTAGCAAAATTCTGGCAGGAATGACAATGTTCAATGTGAATGGCTGCAAAAAGGTTTCTCACCAAATTATGGTTGGAGACAGTGACATTCAGAAGACAGCAGTAATAACACCCTTTGGCTTCCAGGATGATATTTTCACTCTGTCAAAGAGTGTGCGCTGATATAAAATGTCCTGGCAGATTAAAATTGTGTGCTGGACTGACTTTCAAACTCAGGACCTTTGCCCTTCACAGGCAAGTACTCTACTTACTGAACTACCCAAGAAAGACCGATGACCCTTCCTCACAGCTTTACTTCCACCATTGTGTCACCTCCTACCTTCCAAACTTCACAGAAGTTCTCATATGAAACTAGCAAGACTAGCACTTCTGGAAGAAAGGATATTGCAGAGACATGACATAGCCACAGCCTGGCATATGTTTCCAGAATGAAATTTTCACTCTGGAGTGTGCGCTGATATGAAACTTTATCATGTTTTTATGTGTCACACAGATAGATGGGTCTCAGCCTTGCCAGTATGCTACTGGGATTGCAAGCTGCTTACAAACCAGATTTAAAAGTGTCTATGGGGAAATGGTCTACAGATAGGGCTTGCAGCTACCAGCAGAGTTCTTTGTGGCACAAGGAGAGTCAACGACTGTGCAACTGCCACAGGTCTTACAAGTAAACAATGGCCTTTACCAGGGTCACAATGTGGAGATCGAAAAACATTCTTGCAGAAGAAGCTTCACACATTTGCACGTCAAACTGGGCATGGACACTGTTCAAACACGCTGCGCCTGCCTTATTTAGGGTGTTGGCAAGGGGTGCACATTCGTTGCAGATAGATGTAAATGGCAAGACGCAGATGGTCTCATTGGAAAGAGGGAAGCCCACTCATATGAGGAAATCACAGAAGGCAGGAACAGACACTGTTGCCCCCATAAGGAGGGTAGGAGAGCAGAACAGGACATGGAAATTCCATACCATCGTCAAGAGGTCAGGCAGCCTGAGAGAGAAGACACAGGTGGCACAGATGTTAGAAGGGCACTCTCGAGCCAGTCAAAAATGATAGGCAGATAGCCATTCTCCCAGGAGCTCCACTCTTCGGCAGGGGGAGGGGGAGCTGCTGCAATCAGAGAAAATAAATGCACAGTGAATAAAAGTGTTGTGCTTTGGAGGGAGTAGAGTGATATTACTATTACTCTTTATATTTCATAAAATTTCCATGGTTGTTAAGGATTTGTTATTCTCAATTTGACTCTTTTTCTCACAAAGTTGAATAAAGAGTTTCTTCATTGCTTTATATTGGTGCATCTTATTTGCACAGTTTTTATAACAAATATCACCAGAAAGCAATTAGTCAACAGCAAAATTGTAACTTAACATGTGGTGTCCAACAGGATTTCATTTCAATACCTGTAGTTTTTCTTGCATATAGTAATGACTAGAATGTGTAAGATTCTTCCTGTGAGTATGTGTCTAAAGTATGAAGACAATGTATGCAAGTAGATGGTAATGAAATATTGTTAGGATTACAACTTGATAATAAGTTCAGTAGGAAGGAGCGCATAAAAATAAAAAAAGCGCATGTTGCTCACTTTCGTTTCATAATGTTATATGGAATAATTTCTTAGGCAACTCATAAAGCCAAGTTAAAGTTTTCTGAGTTAAAAGGATGGAATAAGAATTATGTGTCGTGTGAACTCAAGAACATCTACAGGGGCCTGTTGAAGGCACTGGTGATTTTGTGTGTGTATGTGATATATATATATATATATATATATATATATATATATAAAATGGAAGGAAACATTCCACGTGGGAAAAATTATATATAAAAAGAAAGATGAGGTGACTTACCGAACAAAAGCGCTGGCAGGTCGATAGACACACAAACAAACACAAACATACACACATATATAAAAACAAAGATGAGGTGACTTACCGAACAAAAGCGCTGGCAGGTCGATAGACACACAAACAAACACAAACATACACACAAAATTCAAAGCTTTCGCAACAAACTGTTGCCTCATCAGGAAAGAGGGAAGGAGAGGGGAAGACGAAAGGAAGTGGGTTTTAAGGGAGAGGGTAAGGAGTCATTCCAATCCCGGGAGCGGAAAGACTTACCTTAGGGGGAAAAAAGGACAGGTATACACTCGCACACACGCACATATCCATCCACACATACAGACACAAGCAGACATATTCAAAACAATCCCGGGAGCGGAAAGACTTACCTTTTGTGTGTATGTTTGTGTGTCTGTCATATATATATATATATATATATATATATATATATATATATATATATATAATAGAGGGAAACATTCCACGCGGGAAAAATATATTTAAAAACAAAGATGATGTGACTTACCATACGAAAGCGCTGGCAGGTCGATAGAAACACAAACAGACACATACATACACACAAAATTCAAGCTTTCGCAACAAACTGTTGCCTCATCAGGAAAGAGGGAAGGAGAGGGAAAGTCAAAAGGAAGTGGGTTTTAAGGGAGAGGGTAAGGAGTCATTCCAATCCTGGGAGCGGAAAGACTTACCTTAGGGGGAAAAAAGGACGGGTATACACTAGTTTTTTACCATTCCCATTTCACTGCTGCACTCAGTGTGATTTGCTATATCTTGTTTCATTTCTTGGAAGAAGATGTGACACTGGAGCACAACATGTGATATTGCAATGCATGGTCATATTAATTTTTCACAAAAATATTTATTTTCATGCTAAATTGCTTTTCCCATTTTAGATCAAAGGTGCCACAACAAAACTTGAAGCATGACCCTGATGCAGAATGTGGTTTATGTTCATGTTCTTGGAAAACATTCATAATCAGCAGGAATATATACGAGTGTTTCTGAGTGCTATCGGTCATAATGATTCATTCTTGCATCAACAAAGAGTTATATCAAGTCTGAAAGTGTTTTGTCTTGTATAATAATTCTCTCTCTCTCTCTCTCTCTCTCTGTCTATCTCTGTCTATCTCTCTCCCCCTCTCCCTCCATCTCCCCGTCTCCCTCCCCTCATCCCCTCCCTCCCTCCCTGTTTTGGGGGAGTTTAGCAAAGAAAGTTATTGTGGGTAGAAAAAGTGATTACTCCCTTTAGGTCTTAAATTGTATTGGTGGTTTGTTCTACATGTGTTTTTTGTGCTTTGAGTAGTTATCAGCCAAATAACATAGATCATTTTCGATTTGAAGGATGAGTTTCAGTCTAGAATCTGTCAATCACTGTTTTTATTATTTCAAACTGACCGGTTATGAACAGTGTTGCAAATCTATAACATACCATGTCTTATAGTTACAGAGTAACCAGGCTTCATGGAACTATCAGTTTCACTGTAACATACTAAAATGAAACATATTAAAATTTCAAAAGAAATTTGATTGGTGTAAAAAGCTTGTAATTTTAATGAGTGTCTTCTACCAAATATAAAAATATGCATTAAACATTCAAGACCATTAAAAACAAAACATTACAGAGGATTTCCTAAATTGAAAAACATATTTTATTAAGGGGAAACTGTTAAAATTTTAAACGTGTCTCTCCTATTACATTTGATTAAACCACTTTAGAGGGAAATTTGTATATCCCAATTCAAAAGTAGCAAGATGCTGAGGTTTCCTCCATAGTGGCAAATTCAATGCTGCCAATGTGTGGCGGCCCACCATCCCTAACCCAACATGGTAGAGTCCAAATCATATTTAAAAATTTAATAATATTGCTATATGCAAAATCACTTCATTTATTCAACAGGTCTCCCATGATTTTAGTTGATGAGCATAAATCTCATATTCTTCTAGCACATTCGAATATAATATTTTATTAAAGAAAAAAATTAAAAAGACACTAGGCCAGTAGGAGACTTTGCATAATTCAGTTCATTTCTTGTCAGACTGGTGGCTTGCAGCGTTCTCATATTATCCTTCAGTTTGTACATATTGTATAAAGATGACTACATTATACACCATGCAGTGTCATTCATGTGTAAGCCAGGCTATGGAACAGCTGAGTTTTTGGAACAATTGTATGAACTGCTCTCATAATAATAGCTGTTATGCTATTGCAAATAATGAGCTTTTGATCCAATTTCTACTGATGCTGCTGGACAATTTCTTATATGACTATCAACCTGCAAGATACTGTCTGTCTACAACCTGGCTTGCTCACGATGACATTTTCAACCATGAACTGTTATTGTTTTGGTACTTACAAGTGCATTTTGTTGCATGTTTCCAATGCTTATTCACCACCTTTTCATACTTTGAATGTCTGAAGATGGTTGCAGATGGCCATTGAAACTAGTTAACAAACTTTAATTCTGGTAGGAAAATTGCAGTCTAGGCGTAAAAAGTTTTTACTTGAAAAAAAAAATTTTTTTATAAACCAAATTAAGACCACCTTCTCTCCCCTCTGATCATGTCAGGCTACGCTTATATAAAATTTATTACACCCTGCACATTGATGAGTTTGATCACAGCTACTTTGGAATCCGTGAAATAAAATTCACAACCATTCCTTAACAAGCTTATTCATGAATTAGGGACAAATGAGACAATTTTATTTAGATCAACATCAGTAACTTTTAACATTTATGCTCTATTAAGTGTTAAAAATGTTTCATATGGTATTCTCCATCTTATGTGAAGAACACTGTTTATGATTACTTTTGTGAAGCTAACTTTAGGCTGAGATGAGGTCTCTTATACTGAGAATGCTAATTTCTGTCAACATTTAGCCCATCATTTCTGAAACTATTGAACATATCACTACCAAATTTTTACCAATTTCACATCTGGGTATATTTAGTTCACTGATTTACAATAGAGAAGGTACATGCATTGGAAACTGATTTTCATTGTGCAGCTGGTGTCAGACTAAAGAATTACTGCTTGTCACGTCTTCCATGTGAAACCCAATGACAACAGCAAGTGTTAGTTTCGAATTATTTGTAAACCAGAATTTTGTGCACCCATGCGATACAGCACTCTCACATTAGTCTAGCCTTATACAGGGTGGAGCAAAGGAAATGCATGTTTTTCACTATTGAATGACTGGGACACGGTTTGATAAAAATAATAAAAACAAGCCTTAAGTGATAGATTTCTTAATTCAGTTTTGAAATATACATACTTTAATTAGGTTCGAAAAATAATGTCTTGGAGATGACGTCTTTATTGCTGGATACAAATTTGCGTCCTCTCCCAGATGCTATGCATGGCTCTCTCCAACATCTCATTTGGCACGGCTTTAACTTCCTGATGACTGGAATTCTTCAGGTCATCTATTGTGCGAGGCTTGTTCATGTAGACTTTTGATTTTAAATATCCTCACAAAAACAAGTCGCATATCAACAAATCGGGTGAGCGAGGGGGCCAGTAAATATCACCATGTCTCGAAATAAGATGTCCTGGGAACATTTGTCGAACCACTTCCATGGATGCTCTCGCCCATGTGAGCTGTGACACCATCCTGCTGAAACCATACTTCTCTCATGTTCACTTGACACCTTTCAAGTTTTGGACGAAGAAAGTTGTTTAACATTTTAACGTAGTGCGTTGATGTCACAATGACTGCAGTTCCTTCCCCTTCAAAAAAAACAGGGCTCAACAATCCCCATCTTTGAAATGCAGCACCACACTGTTGTGTTTAAACTGTGGAGAGGTCTTTCGTGTAATTCATGTGGGTTCTCTGGTGCCCAATACCGACAATTTTAAACATTGACGTAACCGTCTGCATAAAAATTTCATCCATTATGTGACAAAACTCTCTGCACTACACAAAATCCCCTTCACTAAGCTGCTGGACGATCATTATCTTGTACAGGTGAAACTTAAGGTCATCATGTAAGATGCGCTGAAGCGAACAACATGACATACCCAGCGATACAGCCTGTCGTTTAACCGATTGTTTCAGACTAGCAAGAACTGCCATTCTCACTCAGTCTACATTTTCCAGACTATGAACTGAATGGGGAAGACCATATGGTTTCCTTTTCATCACAGATCCACTACTTCTTAATGCTGCAACCCATCAAAGTACAGTATTTTGAACAGGCACTGCACCTCGACGTCCAACTCTAAACTTCTGATGGAAAAGACGTTGCACTGTGACTACGGAATCATTGTTTCTAAAGTACTGCTCGACAATGAACACATGATGCTCTAGGCTCCATAGCGACTAAAACAGCGTTGTATGGGCAGTGTGCCAAGATTCATTCAAGGTCAATACCCCCCTCTTGTCACCGCGTACTAGTGGTTCAAAAAACATGCGTTTCCTCTGCTCCACCCTGTATTTGTTTTATTTTATATGTATTAATAGGGACAGAAAACACAAAAGAATGAACATCAATGTGAGTGTGTCAGCTGTTGTTAACTTGGAACAAAATTCAGAAATGTAACCAGCAATATACAAAAAGAATGTGCCAGTTCCACTAAAAGTGACTATGTTGTTCTCATAGTGGGATCAAACGATGTTTACTGCAACGAGGCCAGTGCATTTATAAGAAATCTAATTGTTATCTTGCAGTTGTTATTGACTACAAATGTGATAGTAGCGAATTTACGTCTGAGATTTGATCTGGCGGACTGGTCTTGTGTAAATAGTGAAATTCGATGAACAAATCAAAAATTGCAACATTTCTGCTCCAAGTTTAAAAATGTAAGACTTCTTGATGTCAACAGCTACAAAAACACTAGTTTCGCAACGCATGGTCAACATTTAAATCTGTCTCGTAAAAAGAGACTTGCATCAGACATAAACAAAGCTGTTGACGTAATAATTTGTGAAAACAGCTGTGAAAACAGATGGGCTATCACCCTAAATCCCAACACGCAGGGAAGCTAGTGGAAAGGGCCAACTCCAACCAGATTTGGCCCAATATAAACAAACCATAACAGCAGGAAATTCAAAGTGACAAACTAAAAGTACCATTAAGGCATGCACTTAAATGTACAATATCTCAGAAATAAGCTCAATGTTTTGCAGACTTTTGTAAGTGATCATTCACCTCATGTAGTTGCGTTAACCAAGCATGGACTGAAATCTGAGGAAATTATTTACTTTAAACTAGATGGCTATTTCCTAGGAAATAGCTACTGTAGACAGGTGGAGGTGGGAGGTGGAGGTGTAGCAGTATTTGTTAGACAGCAGCTCAAAGTAAATAAATTAAATCATCTAGATCTGTATAATAATGAAGGCTTGACTGAAGTGACAGGTGTTGAACTCCATATCAAAGGTTGCAGAAAGGGCACGGTGAAACAGAAAATTATTGGGATTTATCGTCCACCAAAATCAGAGGTAGGGCGTTTCATAGATATTTTTAGTGGAATAGTGGGACACTGTGACCCAAACGAGGTAACAATGCTTGGTGACTTGAATATAGAGGCAACCTCTTACAATAACCATAACAGCAGGCTAATAGTTACCCTTAACTCCTATAATCTTATGAATGCAGTAAATTAAGATACAAGAGTAACTCAGTCTACTTCTAGTAGAATAGACTACATAACACTAAGTAAAGAGGTAAAAGATAGTATTAGATGCTGGAATGTGGACTTCCACCACTCAGACCACAAATGTCAATTTGTAGACTGTGAACACACAAGCACCCAAGAAAACACTCAAGTCATAGAACAAAAAACAATGCTTAAAGAAAAAAACATTAATGCTTTTAAAAGTAAACTAGCACCTGAGGAATGGCAACTACGTCTTCAGTAAAAAGGACCTTAATACAAATGGGCCAAATTTTATGATATTATTTTACAATATCTTAATTTTTGCTACCGAGTGAAAAAAATTAAGAAAGTAATAACTCACAACCAAAGTGTAAAAAACACCAGACTGACTCTTCCAGCTTACATGATTAAACTTAGGTAAAATATTGAGGATCTAAGTGTGCTACATAAGTCAACTAAATAGCAAATATTTAAGGATAAGTACAATCAAGCTAAAAAACAATTTCAGGAACAGCTCTCAAATTTAAGAAAACAGATTCTAGATAAGGAAATAACTCAGTCATCAAATACAGGGAAAACTTCATGGAATATAATAAATGGATATCGCAAAGCCACCCCTAAGTTAGATGCTCAAATTGACAGAATCCAACATGAAGGAAACCTTATTAATGATACTGATAAAATCTGCAATATATTTAATGAATATTTTAGATCTTCAGCTGTGAATCCAGTTAATAACACAGGTCTGGAATGAGATTTTCACTCTGCAGCGGAGTGTGTGCTGATATGAAACTTCCTGGCAGATTAAAACTGTGTACCCGACCGAGACTCGAACTCGGGACCTTTGCCTTTTGCGGGCAAGTGCTCTACCATCTGAGCTACCGAAGCACGACTCACGCCCGGTACTCACAGCTTCACTTCTGCCAGT
Organism: Schistocerca americana; assembly: GCF_021461395.2. Classification (NCBI taxonomy): domain Eukaryota; kingdom Metazoa; phylum Arthropoda; class Insecta; order Orthoptera; family Acrididae; genus Schistocerca; species Schistocerca americana. The sequence goes on from NC_060123.1 coordinate 181,785,904, forward strand.
ATCCTGTCTCCAACCTTCCAAACTTTACAGAAGCTCTTCTGCGAACCATGCAGAACTAGTACACCTGAAAGAAAGGATATTGCGGAGACATGGCTTAGAGCTTCTGTAAAGTTTGGAAGGTTGGAGACAGGATACTGGCAGAAGTGAAGCTGTGAGTACCGGGCGTGAGTCATGCTTCGGTAGCTCAGATGGTAGAGCACTTGTCCGCGAAAGGCAAAGGTCCCGAGTTCGAGTCTCGGTCGGGCACACAGTTTTAATCTGCCAGGAAGTTTCAACACAGGTCTGACTCGAATGGTAAAGCCTTACCCTAGGCTGGAAACTGATTTTGAATTTAAGGAAGTGAGTGTGGAGGAAATAGGAAAAATAATAAATAACTTAAAGAATAAGACCTCTTCTGGCTGGGATGGGCTGAGTAGTATTATAATTTAAAAAATGCAATAAGGAATTAGTTGGAATAATTGCCCACATGATCAACAGTTGTATCAGAGAGCACACATTTCCAAATATTTTGAAGAAAAGTACAGTCAAACCTGTTCATAAAAAAGGATTGAAAGAAGAGCTATCAAACTTCAGGCCCATATCACTAGTACCAATTTTTGGTAAAATATTTGAAATTGTTTTGTTGACACAACTTATTTATCATTTCACAAAGAAATTTACTAGCAGAAAAACAGCATGGCTTCAGAAAGCATCACAGTACCATTACAGTAATTACTGAACTTCTCCACAAGGTGTACGATGTCCTGGATGGGGGAATGCAGAGAGCAGGGATATTTCTAGGCCTTACTAAAGTATTTGACTCATTGAACCATGAGCTACTACTAAGTAAACTGGAAACTTACAATATAAATGCCATATCCATACAACTACTAACCATTTATCTAACCAATCATAAGCAGTGTACAAAGCTGAGTCATGAAATTAATGATCAGATCAAACATTTCCAATCTAGCTATGAAACAGTAAAACAAGGTGTACCTCAGGGCTCTGTATTGGGCCCTTTCCTTTTCCTGGTCTACATTAATGATTTAGAGGCACCTCTGTATTCCCAATTAGTAAGTTGTGCAGATGGTACCTCACTTTCGTTCTTTTGCAGACAAACTAATGACTTGATATTGGCTGCAACTGATGGCTTAAGTCATATAACTACTTACTTCCATCTATTACCATTTAAACTAGGTAATTCATACCAAACCTGTACTGATAATATAAGTGGCATCAAAAAAAGTAGACACTGACAAATGTAAATTTTTGGGGATATACCTAGATGAAAATCTTAGATGGGTAGAACGTATCAATTCTGTATGCAATAAAAATGCTATGACATTTGCAAAAGTCACCAGTTGGTGACTATATGCAAAAAAAGACAATAAATAAATAAATAAGTGCTTAAGAAAGCTCAGGTCTGTGACGCCTTTGAGAGAACTATTTCACTGACTCATCTCTCTTTGCACTATGATTATTTAAAAGAAAAGAAGGGGTATGACTGATCAAAAATATACCTGCAGCTCAGACACTCCCTCCAGCAATACCACAGACTAATTGGGCCTCACCTCCAAAACTACCTGTTTCCATGGTCGTGAGTACCAGGTTTCACAGTTGAAAACAGATTTTTGTTGTGATTAAATTATTTGGGGATAGGGGAAAGGTCTACAGAACTGCTGAGTTCACTGTGATTAATTAGCAAACTATAAAAATTAGTCTCTGAACAAACATTAAAAACTGCTTATTATGGGACAATACTTGCATATATTAATTATGGAATAGAGGTATGGGGATGTGCTGTTGATAGACATGAACAGAATCTTAACACTGCAGAAAGAGAAATCAGGACCATGCATAGACTAGGATACAGAGATTCATGTAGGGAAACCTTTGTACGACATAAATATCTAACAGTATATTCCTTGTATCTGTACAAATTAATAACATTCTTTGTGGACCATGGAAATAATGAAACTAAGTGCTCTGATGTGCATACCCATATCACAAGGCAAAAAGATTGCTTCTTCAGAAACAGAACTAAACTAAAGACAACAGATCATAGTCCTTGGATAAATTGGCCATATATGGTTTAACAAACTGCCAAGTGCTATAAGATGCCACAGAGGTAAAGTATTCAAAAGGGAACTAAAATCATTCTTAACTCTCAAATGCTTGTACTCACTGAATGAATACTGATATTAAAATGTAGCTATTCTTAAATGTAGGCCTAACTCATCTATCTATATGATGTACTATTCTGAGGTGATTGTAATATATATTATTTTTGTAACAACATGCTGTAAATTCAGATACCTATACTATGTAACAACTGTATGTTGCATTATGAAGTACTGTACCATATCACCTGTAAGTATCAGCATGGTGCTCCACAAGTGACCGGTGTAGTGCCTGTTAGGTGTAAATTTGATTAATAGTTCATTTTAGTCACAGGGGAATATTTCCCCTGCTGTTGGAACCTAAACTGGAAATTGAGAATGACCCAGTCCAAAATAGAACTCGGTGATGTCACACCACACAATATAAAACAACTGAAGCACCTTAGTCAAGTTGTCTTCCCAGTGTCGTATAATGACAAGTTTTATAAGGATGTCTTGGAAGCAGGAGAACTAGCAAAATTAGCATATTACAACGACAGCGTTGTGGGTGCTGTGTGCTGCAGAATTGATACATCAGAGAATTTGCGCCATCTGTATATTATGACACTGGGTTGTCTTTATCACTATCGCCGGCTAGGAATTGGTACGAAAATGGTGGAACATGTACTGAACTATGTCGAAAAGGACAGAAATTTTGACAGCATTTTCTTGCATGTACAAGTAAACAACGAAGGTGCCATCGAGTTCTATAAGAAATTTGGCTTTGAGATTGTTGAAACGAAAGAGTGATACTATAAAAGGATAGAACCTGCTGATGCTCATGTTTTACAAAAGACACTTAGACCCCAATCATGAGAAGACAAGCGATATAACAAATTACAAACAGACTTTTATCTGTGAAATATGGAAAATTCTTTTTTCACATGAGAACGAAGTGTTGTGATAAAGAATATCAATTATTTGTTGGGATACTGGTCTGCAGTCAAACTTGAACATTTGTGATAATGACATTATGGTTCCAGCTTGCTTCCATTGTTCTTGTGTAGGTGTGATGATTCGATTGTGTAATGTTTTCTGCTCTCTGAAAGTGTAAAGTTTTGCTGTTTTAACATACTGAGAAATGAAATTTCATCACCTTTCAGTTTAATAAATTGACAAGTGGATTCTTGTACATGTGGATTGCAAATTCCTACTGTTTGTACCAAAATTGTATAAAAATGCTATGACGTTTACAAAAGTCACCAGTTGGTGACTATATGCAAATAAAAGTAGACAATCAGAGACTCAGTAGCACTGTATACACAGTGGTAGCAATAAGTGTGAGCCAGGGCAGTACTGTTGTTGCTTATGTACTGGCTGTTCTTCAAGTTTTTCTGCCAATGTTAATACATATTGATAAACAAAATTCACACTAGACTAATTTGGGACTGCTGTATCAAATAGGCACATAAAATTCTGCTTTAAAAACATTTTGTTCATAGCACACTTTTCATTGACAGTGGGAGTTACATGAAAGAGGCGATGAGCATTATTTATTTGGACTGACTCCAGCTACAAAATGCAAAACAAAATTGCAAATATCTGCTGAATGTTGGGAACCAGAGAAAATATGCCTGGTTATTTGTAGGTGAGACAGCACATAAATATATATATATACTTTTGTTTTTCGGGATCACAGATCGTGCCACCTGGCTGAAGTCCACAGCTAAATTTAACAACTTGTCTGCAGCCATATAGTGTGGAACACCAGAAGTTCAGACATAAACACGTGCAATATATGTGGCATATGAATACATGGGCAAACCGTGCACCTAAAATTTTGTGGAAATGAAGGGTGCTATTGATGTGTTGTTTTCACAGAGTAGGTTGCTGGTCAGGGGCCCTTATTGTTAGCCAATACACAGATTGCAATAATACTTATAAAGTGTATTTTTCATGAAAACATGCACTTTTTTTAATGGGACCATGCCTATTGACATTAACAAACTAAAGCAGGATAAATTAGAATGTAAGTGGTGTTTGTTATAGGAGTCTAGTGCAAGTTGTTTACAAGATATCATATTGTGCAAAGTTTCCAAACTGACACCTGTTTGTGTCACTCAAACTGCTTAGTTGCTAGGCATGATTTTATTGTTGCTTACAGTGTGCTTGTGTGTTCCTTGAGTGCACTGCAACTTTCTACTCATTTAGTGTGCACTGTACAAGCAGTAGGTCATGAGTGGATGATGTGATTTGCCAATGCAGAAAAAGCCAACATACTCATTGTGTGTGGAGAGCTTCACCAGTTTTCCTTCAAAGGATTCTTATGATTGGTGAGACAAATTAGGACGGGGCCATTTCTAAGTGGTGTTTTAATTTCTTTGGCTTCAAGGAATCATTCACAAGAATGGTTGTGCATGTAACACACTGGTTTTATTTCTTCATTACTTTCTACTGAAGTAAATTTGTATTTAATGTAACTGCTGTTGTACTTTCTCTGAGGCACCATTTTCAAATGTAAAACAGAAATGCAATTGAATATAAGCATAAAAAGCATCTCATAATAAGTTAAATAAATGTTAGAATAATTAATAAATATGTAAACTTTCAATATCTTTATTTCTCATTGCATATCACTATGTAATTATTCTTTAAGTAGTCATCAACATAGGCCTACATTCCCTTTGTAATGCTTAATTTGGATTAAAAGAGTTTAACATAGAAAATTATGTAATACCTCTTTAACACAAGTCATAAGAATGTTGAGGACTAACAGTCAGTTAAACTACTGATCCTGTCAAACCACTAAGTAGTCAAATAGAATTACTGACAATACCGAGCAAGACAAAAGAAAGTGTTATTCTGTATCATCGATCACTTGCTCTCATTGTCCAGTATGCCACCAACATCCATCACCTGTGCGGAGAGGACAATGTTGTCATCAATGCACAACAAACACTTTAAGAATGTATTGTCCACGAAAAGAAACACGGGCGAAACTGGTAACAAAACTTTAAGTACCGACGATTACAGAGGTGTCTTAATCCACGTGGGCACAAACTCCATCCGCAGTAACAGTGAGGAAGAAATCGTGAATGAAACGCGGAATCTGATTAGATCGGCGAAAACTGTATACCCAACAGCCAGGCTGGTAATTAGTGGAATCATTCATCGAAGATCGGTAAGTGATACTTACATCAACAGGATAAATACCGGCATTAGGGAACAGTGCAACAGACTCGCTGCAGTATTCATTGACCCAAACAAATTCTTAAACTGCAAGTGTCTGGGAAAAGACGGCCTGCACTTGAATAGATTAGGCTCTGTGAACCTTAGTAAAATGTTCATAGACGTGTGTAAAGTCCTAAGAAGCAAGGGAAACTAATTCATTGTGATAGGGGTGACAAAGAAAAAATTCAAACTGAAAATAAAAAGTTTAGGTACCAAACAAAGGATGCACGCGAAATAACTAAAAGAAAAAATGATCTATTGATGCACTTGAATATAAATGGCTTAGGGGCAGAACTACCAAATCGTAAATTCTCAAAAATCGACGAACTAAAAATTCTGCTTTCAGAATCGGTAAATATTAAAATAATCTGCCTAAATGAACACTGGTTAACAGAAGATAGTATAAAAGTACTAAATAGTATTAATAATTATAAGGTAGCTGCTAGCTTTTGTAGAATAAGCAAATCTCGTGGAGGCTCCTGCATTCTTGTCAATTCTTCCATAAGTTATACAGTAAGAGATAGTTTTAATTATTTAAGTGAAGAGAGCGTGTTTGAAAGTTGCTCTGTAGAGCTGAGTGATCTGAATACATTGGTTATAGCAATCTACAGAATTCCTGGATGTGCGGTAACAAAAGTGTTTTTAACCAAATTCGAATGCCTCCTGGAAAAACTCCAGAAAGAAAGTAAGAAAAAAGTTGTTATAGCAGCAGACTTCAACTTAAATGTCTTAGTTGAAAGCAATGATTCCACAAAATTTCGTGACTTAATTCAGAAATCTGGTTTCAAGCTAAATTTTTCTGAAGGCACTAGGGAAAACAGCAGATCAGTGACCTCCATTGATAATATTATTACTAACTACATATTTGACAGTGGAAATAAGCACAAATACTGCTTAGACTTGGGTATTTCAGATCACTCAGCTCTGTTTATTGAGCTCCCAAAAGCAAATAACCTAAAGTCTCCAGAAGTGTGTATAAAAAGGGATCTCAGTAAAAGTAAAATGGATTTATCCCGCAGTAAATTAAGTATAATAAGCTGGCCTGTAGACTACAATAGTTCAAGCTCGATTAACTATGACAAATTCTTAAATTGTTTCTTAGAGGTATTTAATGAATCATTTCCTCGTAGATATAAGCAAAAGAAGGTTAATGGTAAACTCAAATGGATTACAACAGGAATAAAGATCTCTAGTGCCAGAAAGAGAGAGCTCCACAATGAGTTAAAATCAAACAGAAATCCAGATTTTGTCATTTATGTCAAACAGTATAAAGCTGTATTTAGGAAAGTTGTAGCGGCAGCTAAAAAAATGGCAAATAATAAATTCATACGAGAACACAGAAATAAGACAAAAGCAGTGTGGTCAGTTGTTCAGTCTGAACTAGGAGCCAAAGTAAAAATTCATGAGATTTTGAAAATTAGACATGAAAATGAAATTATAGTAAACCCTGTTCAGATGTCAAGTTGTTTCAATGAATTCTTCCTAAACGTAGTAAGATCGGATGTGGATATGACATTCTATCAGGGCATCACAAATTTGGAAAACAGCCAGAACACATCTTTTAAACAATTTGAAAAAATAACCCAAAGGGATGTGGAAAAGGAAATATTGTCTCTAAAAAACAAAACCTCACATGGGTGGGATGAAATAACAACATCTGTAATCAAGTATGTGTATGATATTATTTCCCAACCACTGTCAACTATTATAAATCAATCTTATGAACAGGGATGCTTTCCAGAGGTATTGAAATATGGTGAGATCAAACCTCTATTCAAGAAAGGATCGACAGAAGATATGGGGAATTACCGCCCTATCTCTCTCTTGCCGGTCTTCTCTAAGGTGTTTGAAAAGATTGCAGCAAAACAAATTAATAACTTTCTTACTGTAAATGATATAATTTTTAAAAACCAGTTCGGATTCCAACAGGGTAAAAGCACTGCGAATGCTATAAATGAGTTTATCCAAAAAATATGCTCCACGTTAGATAAAGGTAGAAAGGTCACAGGTATTTTCTGTGATCTAACTAAAGCTTTTGATTCAGTGAACCATGCATTACTCCTCCACAAATTACAGATGTATGGAATCAGAGACACTGCTTTAAAATGGTTTAGCTCTTACCTGTCAGGTAGGAAACAAAGAGTAATTTTAACTTCAAATGGAACCAATTATTCATCAGACTGGAAAACAGTTCCCCAAGGAGTCCCACAAGGTTCGATATTGGGTCCCTATCTGTTTCTTTTTTACGTAAATGACCTACCACTTGCTATTGATGTTCATTCAGTCTTATTTGCTGATGATACATCAGTTCTAATTGAAAATGAGGTATCTGAAAATATTCCAGAAAAAGCCAAAAACACTTTAGAAAAACTTGAATCTTGGTTCTATCAAAATGGACTAAAACTAAATGTAACTAAAACCAAAATGATGCAATTTGAAGCTAAATCAGTAGAAAGGAGTGAAATAAAGATAACTTGCAATGATCAGGATATCACAGAAGCAAACCACGTGAAGTTCTTAGGCCTAAATCTTGACAAAAATTTAAATTGGAAGGTACACATAGATTACTTAGCAAATCAACTGAACAACTTAGCATTTGCAATGTGTATTTTGTCAGGTGCCACAAACATAGATACCAGAAAGATAGTTTATCACTGCTACTTTGAGTCAGTTATTCGTTATGGGATAATCTTCTGGGGAAATTCAGCAAATGTCACTAGGCTCCTAGTATTACAAAAGAAAGTAATTAGAAACATGTGTGTTGCAAAAAAACGGGAATCCTGTCGACCACTGTTAAAAAATTTAAAAGTACTATCTATCCCCTCACTTTACATATATGAGATGGTGGTGTTCCTATATAGAAATCAACATACACTAGACAATTTCTGTTTTGACCACAACTACAGCACTCGCCACAGAGATAACTTCAAACTTCCAACACATCGTTTAAAACTTTATGCCCAAACGCCAGAGTATATGGGGTTAAAAATTTTCAATAAAATAAAAGGCAGTAATATATTTAAAATGGAGATTGGTTCACTGAAAAGATTGCTCTTTACTCTCCTGGTGGAAAAGTGTTATTATTCTGTCGATGAATTCATTGAGGACAGCTTCACAATCTGAACACAGGGATTGTAATACATTTATTATTTTATGTACATGTGTAGCTGTAACTTAGAAATGTAAAATATAATGTAAACTTTTGTAGTTCTCTTAAAAAAGTGAAAAAAGTTTCTTTTGTAAACCTTGACATGTCTCCTGTACATCAAATCAAATGATTTGAAAATTGTATGTAATGAGATGAATAAACCACATAACATAACATAACATGATCTCTGTCGTTCTCAGTTATTGCAGACTGGCTGAGAAACAAGAGTGTGACCCAACAATTTCTGTCTTACTCAATGACAATTCCTCTAATCCCAAAATTGAATGCCTACCAACTCCTGGTTTGGGTGCCAGCATCCTCTGTGACATGTCACAGCACAGACTTTGACCATTCCTCCCCACATCAATGCGGCAACCAATCTTTGACCATCTACACAACATCATCTATCCAAGAGTTAGACTGATCATCAGGCTGGTCACCAAGTACTTTTTTTGGCACGGTGTCAGGCACGAGTGCTGTAAGTGGATGCAGGCATGCCTTGAGCACAGACCCAGTGAGTTGGCCTACATATGCAAATGCCACTAGGCAGCTTTGACATACTTCCATCAGATGCACTTGGACGTCGTTGCACTTCTGTTTGAGTCAGCAGGGTATAGATATCTACTTCCCATGATTGATTATATTTCACTCTGGGAGGAAGCTGTACAAGTCACAGTCATCCTGGTGGAATCCACAGCCTGAGCATTCATTGTCCTGTTTCGGTTGTCTGGATACCATCACCACTGATCAGGATCATAATTGTGAATCTTTGCTCTTCAGTGCCCTCTGTAAATTCTGCAGCATCTCCCTCCACCGTGCAATTGTGTACCATCTCCAGGACAGTCGTATCATGGAATGATTGCACAATACAATGGAAATGGCACTCATGTGTCTTGGTGAGCATGGACTGTGGCCCTTCTGTAGCTGATCCTCAGTGTCCGTGGAAAGACTGCATTGAAGGCTTTTGTGAGAGGGAGAACTTCTCTCATGATGTGATAGAAAAAGATATGAAAGCTGAGGTGGAAGAAGTAAGGGATCCAATATTAGTCAGAGTTTAACAGATCTTTGGGTGACTTGTGATCAGATAAGCCAGAAAGGATAAATAACATTCCACGAGAATTTCTAAAATCATTGGAGGGAAGTGGCAACAAAATGACTATTGAAGTGGGATTGTAGCGCATATCAGAGTGGAGACAAACCATCAAACTTTCAGAAAAGTATTACTCACACAATTCAGAAGATAGCCAGAGCAGAGAAGTGCAAGAACTATGGCACAGTCAGCCTAATGTCTCATGTATCCAAGTTGCTGACACAAATTATATTTGGAAGAATGGAAATTGAGGAGTTGCTTGATAACAATCAGTTCATTTTTAGGACATGTAAAGGTACCAGAGGTTGATAATAGAATCAAGACTTAAGAAAAATCAAGGCACATTCATTGGATTTGTTGGCTTAGAAAAACCAATCCACAATGCAAAATGGTGCAAGACGTACGAAATTCTGAAAAAAATAAGAGTAAGCTGTAGGAAAAGGAGGGCAATATACAATACGTGCAACAACCAAGAGCGAACAATAAAAATGGAAGACCAAAATCAAGTGTTCTGATTACAAAGTGTGTATGACATTTCAGTCTATGAAACTGTAAGTGAGAGCCTTTACCAATACACACACATGTGCACCCACATTTAGGGGGCTCAACGGCCATTTTGTTCAACTTTATGAAGAAAAAAGGATATGGGATGTTTAAGTAATTTAAAATCCAAGTACCAATTTGGACTGTAAATCAAATGACTTTAATTGCAGGTGGACTGCAAGCAAAAATTAATGAACTGATAAAGGCTATTTTCATCCTTATAAGTAAGTTTCCCAGCAATTATGAAATAACTAACATATTCCTACAGCAAAGGACTATCAGAGGAGAAGATCCACACAATTTTCAGTTTTCTAGAAGCCAAATTAGTAAAACAGTTTCAGGACAGTGGTTCTACTGAAAAAATAGACTTCAGTTGTTATACTTCAAACTTGGTTTGCCAGCACTGACTTGCAAGACAGGTTGGCAGTATAGAAATAAATACTTTCTTTCCAGACTAGTAATATTAATGTGTCATCTCTGAGGTGATAAAACTGGAAGACACACTCTATAGAGTCCCACTCTGAAGCTGCTTCTGGACACTATCAGTCAAAGTACATTGGAAGACTGGCATGCAAGTCAGTGAGTATCTTAGTTGCAGCATGTTGTGGACTTAATTCCTTTGAAACTTTGTGTGTCCAGTAAATATGTAATTACAGTCCAATTGCATTTTTAGAAGATGGACACTAAGGTCATGATTGTGATGACATGGTTGCATCCAGTTTGGCAGGCAGTCCGCCAACTGCTGTTCAAGACGTGGTAAGCGACATGCTGATGCACTCACACCCTTGTTTCCTCATCTCATTCTTTCTCATGGCTCATTGACTGTGTGTGGTATCTTCCCTTGATTGGTTCTCTCTTGATACTACAAGCATTTTTCCCAAAATTCTATAAGAACTCTCACTATTATTTCCTTATGCAATTCATTTATTTATTTTTCTGTGGGTAGCGTGTCTGTGTCAATAGTATTCCGGAATTGTGGATTCTTGGCTCTTCCCACATTGTGAAGACTGTCTCACTTTTTTCCATTGTTCTTAAGAGCAGTGTACAGACTTAATTCAATTGCAGCATACCAGTTACTTCTGTAGACCTTTCCCCTATCCCGAAATAATTTAATCACAACTAGAAATCTGTTTTCAACTGTGAAACCTGGTACTCATGACCATGGAAAAGGTAGTTTTGGAGGTAAGGCCCAATTAGTCTGTGATATTGCTGGAGGGAGTGTCTGAGCTGTAGGTACATTTTTGATCAGTCATACCCCTTCTTTTCTTTTAAATAATCTCATTGCAAAGAGAGATGAGTCAGTGAAATAGTTCTCTCAAAGGCGTCGCAGACCTGAGCTTTCTTAAGCACTTATTTATTTATTTATTGTCTTTTTTTGCATATGGTCACCAACTGGTGACTTTTGCAAATGTCATAGCATTTTTATACATTTTTTGTACAAACAGTAGGAATTTGCAATTCACATTTACAAGAACCCACTTAAGGGTGACACACTTAGCAATATATGGTACAGTACTTCATAATGCAACAAACAGTTGTTACATAGTATAGGTATCTGAATTTACAGCATGTTGTTACAAAAATAATATATATCACAATCACCTCAGAATAGTACATCGTATAGATAGAAGAGTTAGGCCTACACTTAAGAATAGCTACATTTTAATATCAGTATTCATTCAGTGAGTACAAACATTTGAGAGTTAAGAATGATTTTAATTCCCTTTTGAATACTTTACCTCTGTGGCATCTTATAGCACTTGGCAGTTTGTTAAACCATATCTGGCCAATTTATCCAAGGACTATGATCTGTTGTCTTTAGTTTAGTTCTGTTTCTGAAGAAGCAATCTTTTTGTCTTGTGTTATGGGTATGCACATCAGAGCACTTAGCTTCATTATTTTTATGATCCACAAAGAATGTTATTAATTTGTACAGATACAAGGAATATACTGTTAGATATTTATGTTGTACAAAGGTTTCCCTACATGAATCTCTGTATCCTAGTTGATGCATCGTCCTGATTGCTCTTTTCTGCAGTGTTAGGATTCTGTTCATGTGTCTATCAACAGCACATCCCCATACCTCTATTCTATAATTAATATATGCAAATATTGACCCATAATAAGCAGTTTTTAATGTTTGTTCAGAGACTAATTTTGATCGTATGCTAATTAAGTGCAGTGAACTGCTGATTTTATTACATACAACATTGATATGTTCTACCCATCTAAGATTTTCATCTAGGTATATCCCCAAAAATTTACATTTGTCAGTGTCTACTTTTTTGATGCCACTTATATTATCAATACAGGCTTGGCATGAATTACCAAGTTGATACACTACAGACATGGTGACCATGACAGGAACCGGAACAGGCTCCATATAAAAGCAACTCACCCACAGGATGTAGGAGAGAGAACAGCCCATTTCACCTTTGCCGTAATGACACAAGCCTGAAACGGTGATGGCAACAACAGCTGTTTCCCACTGACCTAGCTTTCCCGCAGTGGGAGATATTTCCTTTTGAGGTGTTCCACCAATAGAGAGAAGGAAATTCTATGTGGTCATTGTAGTGAACTTCAGAGGGATCAGGTGCAACATCCCTCGCCACTGCTGATGGTGCACCATATAACATCACATGTACCGTCACCACTGCTGACTATGCTCTGTCATCTGACAACATGATGAAGCACCATGCTCAGCTGTCAACAATGCTGGACAACAAAAACAGCAGAAACAGTGAAGTACCACTTTGTAATCAGCTGCGGCAGCTGGGACAGTGTTTGAAACATTTGTGCTGTGTACCACTTCATAGACAATGGTAAGAAGAGGTGGTCTACAGACTAGTGTGACAACTGTTGTCATAGGAAAGCTAGACAGGAGCAGAAATGATTAGCAAACAGATTAACACAGCAAACAGAAGATTTTCATAATGTATATTACTCCAAGAGAATGAAGACTGAATACAAATTATGCAGTAAGAAACAGTCCAGCTCATACAACAGCAACAACAGTGGAGTTCGAGAAGCAACTAGGTGGCATGTGCATGGTGTCCCATAGAGAAACGGGTCTGAGCACAAGTGGACCATATCGATGCCACAGCTCTCCTATATTGTGGCAGCAGAGGGCATTTGTGGTACAGTGCTGCTGGAAGTGTGGCTAGTGGGCTCACATGACTGGGTCTGCCAGATTCCATGGGGCTACTATCAGTGTCGGATGGAAACTTGTTATTTCGCTGCCAGCTTAACACCAGTAGGGTGGTTTCGATATGTGTCATCACACTTTGCCCATTTGATGGCCACTACGCAAGCTTAGAGTGAGAAATTAGATGCAAAACACACTAAGTTAGAAGTGTGAGAGCCAAAGTTAACTGAGAAACTAGATTCTGAAGCAAAGAAATTAAATGCACAAGATGCGAAGACAGAAACTAAAGTAGACCTGCAAGCATGAGCACTGCATGAAGTAAATAATTCATTCACTACAGCTCTTCAGTCCTGTGTGAAAAATTCTCAGGTAGATTATATGCCCAGGCTCAGCATTTGCACTCACAAGGACAGGCCTTACTTAACAGTGATGCAAGACTAAACACGGTTGACCAGTGTTTCTCAGGTAAAAAAGCACAAGTTGTTAACATACCAGAAAGGATACCTGCTCAGAGCTCTATCTGGGAGTTGCTGTCTTATGAGGTAGGAGAAGTAGGAGTGGCCATGACAGCACATGCAGAACGCCTGAGTTCAATAGAGACTACAAGGTGTGCAACTTTGCTTCCACGGTTTGCCGATAGGTGGCGACAGTGGTAGGTGGCGGTCAAAAGAAACAGATCGCAGACATCAGGCAGTTAGCTTGGATCTCAGTCAACATAACCTCATTCAAACATTAGTCGAATTGTGTCTGCATCATAAAGTTGTTCTTGATTGAAAAGTCAGTTTATGAGTGTAATTCTTGTCATTTGTGGGAGGTGTTACTGTTTTGTTTCAGTATGAAGAAAACAGGGGCTGAGTCTCATTGAATGCTCTCAAGTACATTTGGTAAGGACTCTATTAGTGAAAGAACATGTTGTAAGTGGTTTCAATGCTTCAAGAATGGTGATTTTAATGTCATAGACTGCAATTGTGGTGGAAGAAAGAATGCTTTTGAAGATGCAGAATTGGAGACATTGCTGAGTGAAGAATCGAGTCAGACTCAAGAAGAGTTGGCATGATTAATGGGAATGACACAGCAAGCCATTTTAAAATGTCTCAAGGCTATGAGCATGATTCAGAAAGAAGGAACTTGGGTCCCGTGTGAGCTGAAACCACGAGACGTTGAATGGCGTTTGTGTGTTTGTGAACAAGTGTTTCAGAGGCAAAAACAGAAGGGATTTCTGCATTGCATTGTGATCGGGGACAAAAAATGGGTTCATTACAATAACCCTAAACGCAAAAAATTATGGGGTTATCCTGGCCATGCTTCCATGTCGACAGCTAAACCGAATATTCACGGATCCAAGATCATGCTCTGCATTTGGTGGGACCAGCTCAGCGTCGTCTACTATGAGGTGTAAAAACCAAGTGAAACAATCACACATGCTCATTATCGAATGCAATTAATGTGTTTAAGCAGAGCATTAAAAGATGAAAGGCTGCAGTACAGCGAGAGGCACCATAAAGTGATTTTGCAGTATGACAACGCTCAACCCCATGTTGCAAAAGAGGTCAAAACATACTTGGAAAAATTAAAGTGGGAAGTCCTACCCCACCTGCCATATTCTCCAGACATTGCTCCCTCTGACTGTCACCTGTTCAGATCAATGGCGCATGGCCTGGCTGACCAACACATCCGATCTCATGAAGAAGTCACAAATTAGATCGATTTGTGGATCACTTCAAAAGATAAACAAATTTTTCGACTTGGGATTCATACACTGCGCAAAAGATGGGAGAAAGTAGTGGACAGTGATGGAAAATACTAATGATACATGTGTAACCAATTTGTTTCATTAAAGCCTCAAATGTCAGGGAAAAATGGTGGAAGCAAAGTTACACGCCTTGTAGAATTGAGGATATGGATTGAGAAGCAATGGAATTGAAAACAATTGAAGGGCTGTTAGAAGAGGTAAGGAAGAAGATATCTGACAAATTAAAATGCATAAATTGTGAGTGTCACATTGGATCAGCAGGTTTCCCTACCTAGTGTGGTCATACTTATTCAGTAGGTGTAGCAGCCCTTGATGCTGCAATAGGAACCACTACAGACGCAGAAGCAGCCTGCACACGAGGTTTGAGTGCCAGCTAACAGTGTCTCTCATTGTGTGCACCAGCAGATTGCCACATGCACCGTTGGTGGCAGAAGCAACTGTAGTTAATGATATTTCCTTTTCCCTGATGGACTCAGAGATAGCTTGTCCAACCCAAGTAAGATCTTGCTCTGAGTCTGAAGTAGCTAAATTGGTTACTTCAGCATTGAAGCAGTGTCCTATTCACTGAAGGAGCACCACACTTCCACATAAAGAATGACCCTTCACATTGGCATGCTGCTGAAAACATTCCCACTCCGTCATGGGAGAAATTCGGTGTGGTGAAATCATTCGTTCTTCTTGCAAAATTTCAGTATGCGCATTGAGGACCTATGCATCAACCCACAATAGCAGATGAACTTACTCAGGCAGTATTTAACTTCCAAGGTGAGCCTGAGGTGACAGGTTACAGGCAAATATTGTTTGGACTTTGCACAGTGAAGTAAAGAGCTCACTATGCAATCATGTAAGCAGAAAGTTGGTCACCCTCAAATGACTGATATGCTGTACAACACTAGTGGGGGAATCCTGAGAGAATTTTTCCTGTGTGAGGTGTTTTCTGTATGTCACTTAGACCACAGGGAAATGGTCCTGACCATTTACCAGAGAATACCCAAATGGGCAAAACAATGGTTATTATGAGCAGTACCTGCCATCAGCGTCAAACAGTCACAGAAATGCTATCAGTGCTAGATGATTTCCAAGAGGAGAGACAGTGGCGGAATGTTGTCAGCAAGGGACAACACCACACTAGTAATTGACAAGCATCCCCCAGACAATCTGAGATAAGAGCCAGTCATTCAGACACATTGTCAGAAGAGAACAATAGGCACATTTACCGCCACCAATTCTGCTGAGCAGGACTGTTATTGGTGCAGTTCAAGAACTTGTTGAGGAAGAAATGTAGGTGAAATCATTGGTGATGTGCTCCGTCACAAAATTTGGATGACCATGTGCAGCAGTGTAGCAATCAAACCTGTTGCCAGCACTAGTCAGTGAAACTAGATCACACAGTCAAATTACTCCCTCTGGCTGTATCTCACAATCCAAGACAGAAGAACAGTTGCTCCAAGTATCCACTAGCTGACCTCGAAAACTTATCAAAGGGAGTGTTTTGTAACTAATACAGAGATCCTCTCAAACACCAGAGTAGTCATTTCCATGATTGCTGAGTTGTATTTCAATATCTTGAAAGACGGAGTGTGAGTAGAAACTTTTCCTGTAACTTTGGCCATGATAAAAGGTATGCTAGACGCACAATCAAAACCCAAAAATAAACAAGTTTTATTAAAACTGTCCAGTGCTATATGGTTCCACCCAGAAATTGTAGTGCATCACCTCTTGATACCAACCTCATTAGTTGCTGAGTGGCCAGGTGTTATATTCATACATGTCTGCATTTCAGGATCACTGTGGAAGGCTGCCAATGTACACTTACCATCAGCAAGTAAAGAAAAGAGAGTATTTTTATTTGTGCCCATTCCCATTCCATTATCAGAGGTGGTGGAGAATGAAATAGATAAGATGACTGAGTGGAATGTTATCACTAGATCAAAAAATATATATTACAATGCAGTTCTTGCTGTCAATAAAGCCAGAGGAGGTATAAGACTAGTGTTAAATGATTGCTGCCTCTAGACCTTCCTGGTATGCTTTGAAAGGGTTAAATTTTTCTCTATCCTTGGCATTGTACCATACAAGCAAATTCCAATGTCAGAAGAAACCAGGAAGTATGCAGTATTCCTAGTCAATGGTAAGAGCTACGGATGTATTGTGTTGCCATTTCAGTTAAATCTGTCACTATGTTTATGTGCACACTAGATGTATTTCTTCATTCAGACCTTGTGAGCATGTCATATAATACATCAATGGGTTCGTGAATTCTTCAGAGAGCTTCAAGGAACACTGCAAAACTCAGAGGAGGTACTGCAAGCTGTTGCCCATGCTGGCATGAACCTGTGACTAGGAAAATGTAAATTTAGGAAGCGAAGTTTCTGCATCCTGTTTAGAATAGCAACAGTATGCATATAAGTGAAGAGAAAGGCCATCTGCTGATCTCCTTCACCCAAATGCCAATGACAGTTAAAAATGTTCCGAGGAGTAATGTAATTTTTATGGAAGCATGTTCATGAAGTTGCCAGGAACAGTAACCACCTCATGGTAATGCTGCAAAGAAACATGGTTTTCTGTTGGACTGAGGAGCACAAACATGAGATTTAGGCCATAAAGAATTCTCTCATTGAGAACATTACCCTCCACCATCTGACTTAAGCCACAAGTTTTTCCTTGCTGCTGATAGCTTGCACTATGGTGTTGTGCGTCAATCTGTGTCAAGAACATGGCAAGGGAGATGAAAAGAAATGGTATGTGATTTTTTTCTTTTAAAATCTCTATGATGAGCAACAGTGAGTAATACTACAGTGAGACAGAGAAAGCGCTATTGGCAGTAGTCTGAAGCCTACATTGGTTTTTATGATACCTATTAGGTAATCATATAATGGCAATGAGTGATCATTGTGCGTTCCTGAGCAGCTGTTGGCTCCTGAACACCAGATTATGCACTGTGCACTTGCTTTGAAGGAGTTTGACTATACCATTCAGTAGGTATCTGGTAAAGACAATTAGGTTCCAAACACATTATCCATCTTCCTCCCAGAATGCCAGACAAAGATTTGGTGACCAGGTGGCGGTTCGATAGATCAATCCATATGATTTTTCTTTATGATGTTTTGTTCTGTTTTGTTACATTTTGTGATCACTAAGTGAATAAAGTGGTGTTTAAAGTTATTATTTTGCTGTAATATCATTAATCACCACACTGGTGACCCCATCGCAGATACCAGCCTCATACCTCCAGCATTGTCAACTTTACCACCAACACCTTCCGCCATGACACTGGGAGCAGCAAAAAGTTTGTCAGTCACTATCTACGGGTCCACACACCTGCAGCGCAAACTTAAACCAAAATCCTGTTTTGAAGGGACATTCAACATGGCCAACATTGATGAGCCAGTGTTGGGCATTGATTTTCTATGACACTATGGTCTCTCTCCAGATTTATCATCAGGAATGCTGCTCCATCACTCTTTTGAGGGCTCCCTCATCGCAACACCCACCCATTCGTGAGCAACAATGGCTGCCCCTGTGCATGAGTTGGCTGAACTCACATCTCCCACTTCAGACCTGGTGGATTCACTGTGCAAATTACTCAGCTAACGACACGACATTGCAGCCCTACGCGTGGCTAACATAGTGCCGCAGGCACTGATCAACACTTACGTGGACCTGGCATGTGCGTGAACAACCACCGCAACATTTTCAGTGGCTACAACCACTACAGTGCTGGACACTGCTCCAGTTTTGCTTTCTATGGAAACATTCAATATGAACTGTCTTCTTGCTCTCACGGTGAGCAATCCGCCTCCTCCACATTGGCAGACTATGCTTGCTCTACAGTTGTCAAACCATTGAGCTACGCATCTGCTATGGTCAATGCTGTCCCGCATGCTCATGTCAAGTCCGCACACCCTCGCGCTACCTCGCCCACTGCCAACACACTACCTGATGGCAGAGAGTCTTCACCACCTTCATCACCTGTTCTGCAGGTCAGTTCTTAGTTTCACAGTGCTGCATGTGATGATGTTCCCAGCTCCAGAGTGCCTTCTGCTCGTGTAGGCTCAGTGAAGTTCTCCATTAAAGACTACATACTATGGAAGTACCCTGTCTATTGGCTAAGAAACTTCATGCCACAAAATAATGCATTAAGGAACTTTTACAACTAGGGATTATATGTCCTTACGACAGTAATTGGTCATCACCTGTTTATCTCAACCTTCAGATTTTGCAGAGCATACCGTAGACTCAGTGCTCGCACAATTTTAGACAACTACCCCATCCTCCGTATTCAGGATTTTGTGCTGCAATTACTTGGTGCTTGGCATTTTAGCATCATTGACTGTCATATAGTATATCATCAGATTTAAATGCACAAAGATGACATTCCTAAAACAGCCATTATAACCCCCTTTGGCTTGTTGAATATATGTCTTACGGACTTAAAAATGCAGCTCAGACATGGCAACAGTTTGTAGACTCATTATTTTGCCAGTTCCCATTTTGTTATGCTTGCCTTGATGGCATTTTAATTTTCTCCGCCTCTGCTAATGACCATAAGCAACATCTTTCTCAAGTACTCTGCATGCTCTCAGTTAACGGCATGGAGGTAAACAAAGACAAATCCCAGGTGCACCAGCCAGAAGTTACGTTCCTGGGCCACACAGTGAACTCTGAAGGCATACGTCCCACATCTGAACATGTTGCTCACATTATGAGCTTACCACCACCTGTCACTTTTTGTGACCTAAGTTGCTTCTTGGGCATAATCTTTTTTTTCAGGGGCCACACCGCTTCCCTGCAGTCTCCTCTAACTGACACCTTACAAGGTAAACATACCGCAGGCGATTTTAAGGTTAAGTTGACCCAGGACGTGGATCATGCCTTCAGTGAAGTAAAAATGGTCCTAGCTAATGCAGTCACACTAGTCCATCCCCATACCAATGCATCTATCTCAGTCACTACTGAAATCACGATTGGTGCCATGCTGCAGCGACACATTAACAAGGACTCTCAACTACTATGCTTGTTTTTATAAAACTACCCCCCTCTCAATGTAAATGGTCAGCATTTGACAGGAAGCTACTAGCCATATAGGAAACCATACTATTTCCGAGAGGATATTGGAGGCATGTGATATCACCATTTACACGTATCCCCATCCCATGGTTGACGCGCTGTGTAACCCTGCTAGTGATCTCTCCCCATGTTGCTCTTCAGGCATATGGATTTCATGAGCCATTGTACAACAGATATTCATTTTATGAGAGGTGCAGATAACATCATAGCAGACTATATGTTATGCATTAATACTCTTACGAGCCTGTTTGATCCCACAGAGCTCGCACAACTACAAATTAGTGATACAGAGGTACAGTCGCTAGCTGCTGACAACTCCACCTTCCTCCTTATTCCAACACTCCCCTTCCCTGGTGTCACACAACTGATTCTTTGTGATTATTCAACTAACACACCACAACCTCTTGTACCCCGTCCCCTTCGACAGGCCATTTTCTCTTCGCTGCACAGTGTAGCTCATCCAAGCATCAGAGTGACAGTATGTCTAGTAACTTAATGTTTCATTCAGCACACATCAAGAAAGAGTGTCATGAGTGGGCATAAGCCTGTGTATCTTGCCAAAATGCCAAAGTTGGTTGACATGCACATACCCCTCTGGAACACTTTGAAATACTGAAGAGATGTTTCAAACATGTTCATATGGACCTTGTTGGTCCCCTACCCCCTTCTAACAGCCACAGTAACATTTCGTCAGTCATTGATCGCATGATACGGTGAGTACAGGCGGTTCCTTTGAACAAATCTTGGTGGATACTGTGGCTCGAGTGTTCATTACTTGCTGGCTCTCCCATTTCAGCTGCCCTACATCCATCACCACAGATCATGGCAGGCAATTCGAATCTCTACTCTTCAAATGATTGTGTGCCCCATGTGGTGCCAAGTGTTTCCATACAACAGCCTACCACACCCAAAGTAACAGGTTAGTGGAGCACTCGCACCACAAAGTAAAGGCAGCATTAATGTACCACTCTGACTCTTGGTCAGAAGCACTTCTGTGGACACTGCTAGGCATTTGCATGGCATAAAAAGATGATTTAAAGGCCTCTCTGGCAGAGATCCTACACGACGAAACCCTGGTACTCCCAGCAGAATTTGTCGAGGACACTACTTCTTTTCATGAAGAGAGGCTACCGTCTTTAGTCGAGCAAGTTCACTCTCATATCCTGCATAAGCACATACCACAGCTATGAGTACATACTTCCTCACCAGTTTCTTTTTATACAAGGAACTTGCAGACTGTGACTTTATTGTGTTGCGAGATGACACCGTTCTTCTGACTCGTAGTGATTGTGTCTCCACCAGTGGCAGTGATGTGTGTGGTGAACTTTCCATACCCTTCTTCCTATCACCAACACCGTGCTTAACTATGACCACATTTACTGTTGATGTCTCAGCATTCCCAGTGGACTACATCTCAGTGCAACATCATAATGACTGTTTGTTTTTTGTGCACCATCTCATGTATTTAAATCCAAGGATGTTAACCTCACGCTCATCCAAGCTATTCACTTACTCGAAGATTTTGTCAACGACTCCCTTCGAACTTTTATTGACAAGGATGGCATATTGTCAATTGTCATTCTATGTGATTGTCCACAGTCCCTCCTTTCCCCTCCTATTAAGTTATCGCTCTCCCACACTGGTCATCCCCTATGCCAACTGACATGGATGAAAGATTATGTTGTTTCTTTCCCGATCCTCTCCTCGATACAATTCTCTTCTCGTTTTGCTCCTACACCATGCTCCACACTCCCGGGGGGAGAGGGGGGGGGGGGGGCTCTGTGGCAGTTCAATACATCAGTCTGTGTGGTCTCTCTTTATGATGATCTTTGAACTCACTTGACATCTAGTTTTGTTCTGTGTTGTTATGTTTTGTGATCACGAAGTGAATAAAGTATATCACTACAAAGTGGTGTTAAATATTATTATTTCCCCATAATATCATTACTGGCCACAACCTGTACAGCAAGGAAATTGATATACACATTATGAGAAATGTACCAGACATTATTGAGATGAGGCACAAGCTCCAGGAGATGGCTGTGCAGTGGTCAAGTATTGCAAAACTGTTAGACATCGAGAATCAGATTCTTGAAGATACAGAAGGCAAGACAGTAAACACTTATTATAAGTTACTGGATGGGGATATTGTATGTCTGAATGCATTCAGAGAGTGAGTGAGCCTTGTATTTGGCAGCAAATGCAGGCAAATCTGATAGACTGGTCCCATCTGCTTTTCAGAGAGTTTAGTGTATCAAAATGTCTCATGATTCTGAAATGGCATACATTTCAAGAAGATGAAAGCTATTATGGTTAAGCGTTTAATCAATTTCATCCTGTGCCTGAAAAAATGTCAGCAAAAGAGAGGTTCATAGGATTAATTCAGAATGTTCCTGCAGTAGTGTCACATAGACATGATGGGATGCCTTCCCTTAAGCAGATGAGGTGTGCACTTCTTATTCACCAACCTAGATGCCTCCACCAAGCATGTAAAGCTGTACCCAATTAGAATGACATGGCCATAGTGTTGGTAAAATGTATAAAGCATTACGCCAAAGAGTTCGGCAACCCTAAGCATATTTTATTGGACAGTGGTTCACAGTTTACTTCCCAAGCTTCAATCTGTGGAATGAATCACTGTACACAGGATGAGTGTTTACCTTGCTGTTATAAATTCCATCAAGAGCTATTTCAGGAAAGTTGGAAAGCTGGCCTAACTGCAGGGTTGGGAAAAGAACATCTAGTGGATCAAGTACATCCCACAATTTGTGAACGTAATAAATGGTCTAATTTGTGACACCACCAGCTATTCACTAGCCGAGTTAATTTTTTGGAAGCCCAATTTCATGCCTATTAGAGATACAACCTAATATGGAATCAAAGTTTAAAATGGAGACCGCTCTTCAGCCCATAAGGAGGAAGGAAGTGCTATGAAAATAATGGCATGACAAAACTGCCAAAATGATTTTCATCAAGGTGGGGAACTTAATGTTAGTTAAAACACATCAGTGATCGGATCTCCTGGAGAAAAAGATATCCAAATTCTGTCTCCTGTTTCACAAACCTTACAAGATCGAAAAAGTGTTTGGTGATTACTTGGTACTTAGTAGTAGACCCAGACATTGGCTTGGAAAAACATATCCAAAAGCAGCAATCTAATGGCATTCATCCATTAATGGATCCACCTGATGGCACATTTCTGCCACGAACATTAGAGCAAGAAGTTAGGTTTCTCTTTTTGTTGTTGTTTTAATGATACCTTCTGCGTGGTAAATTATAAACTTTTCATTTGTTAGGTTATAGTCAAGACAAATACTCATTTTAAAGATGCACTTCATTTTAAAATTACAGTCTGTTTGAAGTCAAATAGTTCCATGAGGTGGAAAAAGGTGGGAAATTGCCTCTGCTACTAGAAACATCACAAGTAATTGACAATGATCTCTTATCCAGTAGGGAGGAAAGCATGAGGTATGGACAGTTGTCCTCGAGTGGTCATGGTTTGCTGAGGATGGAAGTAGCATGGAGCTGCTCCCACTGCAGCTGGTTGCAGCCCTCAGGTGCCCGCCAGTACATGGCATCATACCAACCAGTGCACCCCACCTGTTTTACAATTACAACCAGTGGCAGATAGAATCAAAGCATTGTCTGGAGCACTAAGCATCCTCACAATGAACATGAAGTTAATAGTAACCACAATTCTGAGAGCAGCAAACACTAGTGCAGGCAGCACATAATACACCCACAGACACCAGTAACTTGAAGAGCTAGTCTCTTCCAGCAGGCTAGGAACTAGGGTCATGAAAGGGACAGTGAAGCTGATGTGCAACATCTGGAATAATTTAGATGGGGAGAAGGAAGGTGAACTGATTGACAAGAAATACAGTTTACTATGAGAAACCAGGTTGGTAATCTATCAGTCACACTAATGCAGATACATCAATTTGTTCAACCTGAATAAACGTTAAACATCATAAAGAAAAAAAATGAAAAGAATAGAGTAAAAGACAGAGAGTGCTGAGATTTATCAGCTCTAGGTTGGTCAGTGACATGAAGAGCAACAGAGATATGGTTAACAAGAAATCATTTTGATATGAATCTCATCTTAGAGCATGTTTAATGTTTCAGACATGAAAGAAAATTGTTAGTAAGGAATTTGTAACATAAAAGAAGGGAAAGGATCAATATATATAACTTGTTTATCAGTACACAAAGTGTCATTCATGTTAGTGTTAAGACGGTAACTGCTCCTAAGGGCCTGGGAGATTTGGCACCCAAGAACAGGTGTTAGCTTAATTCTAGTGATTAAGAATCTGATATACTTGAAATGGTAAGAGGATACAGCCTCTACTAATGAACCTCAGAGCCTGAGCTAGAGTGTATTCGCAGCTGAATAGGCATTCACTGATTGTGTCTGCAAACCGAGTAACCACAGAAAGTGTAAATAGGCTTTAAACTCTGAAAACAGTAAAAATAATCAAAGTATCAGCTGTGTGTGTGTTGTGATCAGACTCCTCTCAAGGCCTGGTATGTTGTTGTTGTTGTTGTTGTCTTCAGTCCTGAGACTGGTTTGATGCAGCTCTCCATGCTACTCTATCCTGTGCAAGCTTCTTCATCTCCCAGTACTTACTGCAACCTACATCCTTCTGAATCTGCTTAGTGTATTCATCTCTTGGTCTCCCTCTAAGATTTTTACCCTCCACGCTGCCCTCCAATGCTAAATTTGTGATCCCTTGATGCCTCAGAACATGTCCTACTAACCGGTTCCTTCTTCTTGTCAAGTTGTGCCACAAACTTCTCTTCTCCGCAATCCTATTCAATACCTCCTCATTAGTTATGTGATCTACCCATCTAATCTTCAGCATTCTTCTGTAGCACCACATTTCGAAAGCTTCTATTCTCGTCTTGTCCAAACTATTTATCGTCCATGTTTCACTTCCATACATGGCTACACTCCATACAAATACTTTCAGAAACGACTTCCCGACACTTAAATCTATACTCGATGTTAACAAATTTCTCTTCTTCAGAAACGCTTTCCTTGCCATTGCCAGTCTACATTTTATATCCTCTCTACTTCGACCATCATCAGTTATGTTACTCCCCAAGTAGCAAACCTCCTTTACTACTTTAAGTGCCTCATTTCCTAATCTAATTCCCTCAGCATCACCCGACTTAATTCGACTACATTCCATTATCCTGGTTTTGCTTTTGTTGATGTTATCTTATATCCTCCTTTCAAGACACTGTCCATTCCATTCAACTGTTCTTCCAAGTCTTTTGCTGTCTCTGACAGAATTACAATGTCATCGGTGAACTTCTACAGTTTTATTTTTTTTCCATGGACTTTAATGCCTACTCCAAATATTTCTTTTGTTTCCTTTACTGCTTGCTCAATATATAGATTGAATAACGTTGGGGACAGGTTACAACCCTGTTTCACTCCCTTCCCAACCGCTGCTTACCTTTCATGCCCCTCGACTGTTATAACTGCCATCTGCTTTCTGTACAAATTGTGAATAGCCTTTCGCTCCCCGTATTTTACCCCTGCCACCTTTAGAATTTGAAAGAGAGTATTCCAGTCAAGATTGTCAAACACTTTCTCTAAGTCCACAAATGCTAGAAATGTAGGTTTGTCTTTCCTTAATCTATTTTCTAAAATAAGTCGTAGGGTCAGTATTGCCTCATGTGTTCCAACATTTCTGTGGAATCCAAACTGATCTTCCCCGAGGTCGGCTTCTACCAGTTTTTCCATTCATCTGTAAAGAATTCGCGTTAGTATTTTGCAGCTGTGACTTATTAAACTGATAGTTCGGTAATTTTCACATCTGTCAACACCTGCTTTCTTTGGGACTGGAATTATTATATTCTTCTTGAAATCTGAGGGTATTTCGCCTGTGTTATACATCTTGCTCACCAGATGGTAGAGTTTTGTCAGGACTGGCTCTCCCAAGGCTGTCAGTA
Organism: Schistocerca americana; assembly: GCF_021461395.2. Taxonomy (NCBI): domain Eukaryota; kingdom Metazoa; phylum Arthropoda; class Insecta; order Orthoptera; family Acrididae; genus Schistocerca; species Schistocerca americana. Next base: position 181,811,926 of record NC_060123.1, read on the forward strand.
GTTCCAATGGAATGCTGTCTACCCCCGGGGCCTTGTTTCAACTCGGGTCTTTCAGTGCTCTGTCAAACTCTTCATCAACATCCTCTTCCATTTCCATAATATTGTCCTCAAGTACATCGCCCTTGTATAGACCCTCTATATACTCCTTCCACCTTGCTGCTTTCCCTTCTTTGCTTAGAACTGGGTTCCATCTGAGCTCTTGATATTCATACAAGTGGCTCTCTTTTCTCCAAAGGTCTGTTTAATTTTCCTGTAGGCAGTATCTATCTTACCCCTAGAGAGATAATCCTCTACATCCTTACATTTGTCCTCTAGCCATCCCTGCTTAGCCATTTTGCACTTCCTGTCAATCTCATTTTTGAGACGTTTGTATTTCCTTTTGCCTGCTTCATTTACTGCCTTTTTTATATTTACTCCTTTCATCAGTTAAATTCAATATTTCTTCTGTTACCCAAGGATTTCTACTAGCCCTCGTCTTTTTGCCTACTTGATCCTCTGCTGCCTTCACTACTTCATCTCTCAGAGCTACCCATTCTTCTTCTACTGTATTTCTTTCCCCCATTCCTGTCAATTGTTCCCTTATGCTCTCCCTGAAACTCTGTACAACCTCTGGTTTAGTCAGTTTATCCAGGTCCCATCTCCTTAAATTCCCACCTTTTTCCAGTTTCTTCAGTTTTAATCTACAGTTCATAACCAATAGATTGTGGTCAGAGTCCACATCTGCCCCTGGAAATGTCTTACAATTTAAAATCTGGTTCCTAAATCTCTGTCTTACCATTATATAATCTATCTGATACCTTCTAGTATCTCCAGGATTTTTCCATGTATACAACCTTCTTTCATGATTCTTGAACCAAGTGTTATCTATGATTAAGTTATGCTCTGTGCAAAATTCTACCAGATGGCTTCCTCTTTCATTTCTCTCCCCCAGTCCATATTCACCCACTATGTTTCCTTCTCTCCCTTTTCCTACTCCCGAATTCCAGTCACCCATGACTATTAAATTTTCCTCTCCCTTCACTACCTGAATAATTTCTTTTATCTCATCATACATTTCATCAATTTTTCCATCATCTGCAGAGCTAGTTGGCCTATAAACTTGTACTACTGTAGTAGGCATGGGCTTCATGTCTATCTTGGCCACAATAATGCGTTCACTATGCTGTTGGTAGTAGCTTACCTGCACTCCTATTTTTTTAATCATTATTAAAATCAAGTCCTGCATTACCCCTATTTGATTTTGTATTTATAACCCTGTATTCGCCTGACCAAAAGTCTTGTTCCTCCTGCCACCGAACTTCACTAATTCCCACTAGATCTAACTTCAACCTATCCATTTCCCTTTTTAAATTTTCTAACCTACCTGCCCGATTAAGGGATCTGACATTCCACGCTCCGATCCATAGAATGCCAGTTTTCTTTCTCCTGATAATGACGTCCTCCTGAGTAGTCCCCACCCGGAGATCCGAATGGGGGACTATTTTATCTCCGGAATATTTTACCCAAGAGGACGCCATCATCATTTAACCATACAGTAAAGCTGCATGCCCTCGGAAAAAATTACGGCTGTAGTTTCCCCTTGCTTTCAGCCATTCGCAGTACCAGCACAACAAGGCCGTTTTGGTTAGTGTTGCAAGGCCAGATCAGTCAATCATCCAGACTGTTGCCCTGCAACTACTGAAAAGGCTGCTGCCCCTCTTCAGGAATCACACATTTGTCTGGCCTCTCAACAGATACTCCTCCGTTGTGGTTGCACCTACTGCACGGCCATCTGTATCGCTGAGGCACGCAAGCCTCCCCACCAACGGCAAGGTCCATGGTTCATGGGGGTAACTGGTAACTAACATGTAATATCCTGACAATATGAGGATTGTTACAGCACTGTAGGAAGGGTAGAGATAGCTACCCCAACTGCCAGTTGAGAGTGAACTGATTGTCCTTGACAGACAATAGTGACCCCTGTTGTTACAGCTATCTGTGCACAACACTGTGAAATCACCACCCACAGCTAAGCTCCAAGGTTGTAATATATCTATTCAATACTTGATATTCAATAGCTTGCCCTTGCAACAGATGTTCATCATTATTCTGAATGGAGTTGCACTGAAAGACATATTCAGTCTGCAAAAATATGGTTTTCTTTTCTTTGCTGATTGTCTGAAAGTTGGCTTCTTAGAGAGGTATGATAATGCCACACGTCTGCCTTACAGAAAGAACAACCATTGAGGATAAGATTCTGAAAGTCTGGTGAACCACTATCTATGAAATAAAATATATCTTCATTTTGAATTTTTATATTTTAATCTTTAAACATTGTAACAAGAAAATATGACATTCATTTGCTTCCATAACAGTCATTTTCAACTACAATGTCTGCTTTATACAGCATCACAAACATGACTTGTCTCCATAACACTACAACTTCCAACCAAGTCCGGCAGAGAAGAAGTACAAAGATTACCTTTACAGTAAAGAGGTTTACATTGTTGTCAAAGACATTAATTGATAAATATTTTGCAAAACTTGGTATTGATGTATCTTCACTAACGATGCATGCAATTTCAGAGATCATGTGTCCATACAGTTCACAGGCCTACTTATAGAGGCCACCTGGGTTGACCCCTAGGTGTGCTCTTGTAAGCCACCAAAGAAACAGTATTATTTAAGTGATTGTTAATGAGCATTCAGCCTATTCTGTAACCTGTGTTATTGTTGTTCTGTGCTGCGTACAACCCAGACTTTATTGTATCTTGCATGTTCCTCTATCAAGTTATATGCTTCATAAATCGTGTTTGTTCTTGCTGTAGCAAGTACATCTCAATTTAATATTTTTATGTTAAATCTTCTAAACATATAAGACATAAATAGTTGTGTCTGAAATAATGAATTTTGGGGAGGAAAGTTTCATATGTATATTTAGATTTGTCAGTACAGCAGCACTAGAGACAACGCTGAGTAGAGTGTTCCCACGGTATGTGGAGTATCTGTGAGCAGTGTGAGCAAAAGCGTCACTAAAGGTGTATCGCACTATATTGTGTCGGCTACATTAATGGTATGTCTCCTTATACTGGATAATGAAATCTGCCATACTGATGACGCATGACTACTTCAACAATCACTCTGACAGAACTTTTTGCTGTGTACCAAGTTGTTATGCACTAACAATGCAGCCATCTCACATTGCGCGTGCTACAACAACCACTTCATGTGACTGCATCTCATTGATTCTGTTGAGTGACTTGCATCTCCAGGGTTCCCAGAGCCTTAACTGACACATAGTGCTGAAATCTGAAACACGTACTATCACAAATATTTCCTTGTACAATGTCATGTTCCCTGACATGCCACAACAATGGTTGCCCCCAACAGACCTCCTATTGGACTTGGTGGTGCAAGAGTCAGAGTCGGATCCATGTACTTGTGTTTCATATTCCAGTGGTCAGCCCATGGTTATTACAACTTATTCCAAGACAACTGTAACACCTGCTCCAGCCACACTGCGATCGTCATACAACAATGTGACCACCATGCAAGACATGAGGTCTCAGTCTCTGAATTGCCCGGACACTGTTCCAGGATCTACAAGTGGGCTGCGAATACTTCACGATACCTTCTCAGTTGCACCACTTTGCACAACTTCCATAGTACCACCAAATTCAGCGTGTAAATTGCTTCCAGAGACCATTCTTCTATCGAAGCTACCATCGTTTCGACCAGAACAAACAGCCCTGTGGTTTGCGACAGTGGAATATGTATTTTCATCACTAGGAATTATGGACAGCAGTTCTAAGTTTGTGACATTGCCATCTGGCTGAGCATGCTGACATCATCAGTGATGTCATATTTATGTCCTTCTTGCTCAACAAATATGCAACAGCCAACCTGCCTGTCTGTAATGCTTATATGCCGGCCGGGGTGGCCGAGCGGTTCTAGGCACTTCAGTCTGGAACCACACGACCGCTACGGTCGCAGGTTCGAATCCTGCCTCGGGCATGGATGTGTGTGATGTCCTTAGGTTAGTTAGGTTTAAGTAGTTCTAAGTTACAGGGGACTGATGACCTCAGATGTTAAGTCCCATAGTGCTCAGAGCCATTTTTTTGGCAATGCTTATATGGCACTTTGGAACAACTTCGACGAGCAATCTACGACAAAAAACTCACTGATAAGACACCATCTCAGCTGTGGCACCCGCTATGGATAGTACTGGACATGAATCTGATGCCAGACATGATATTATGGGTGCTTTGAATTGTCAGACTTCTGCCTCAGCTGCAGCTTACTATGACTGCACATGAAGCAGAACCACTCAAGAAGAAGCTCAGCCTTGTGGCTAGAACTTTTACCCTACTGAAACACAGGTGGTGCTTTAATTACAAGGACACTGCCTCCCTGCAGAATGTTAGATCTCTGCTGCCCGCCCACCTCATACACTGAGCTGCCCTGACATGAGCTGACAGCAACTGACACTTAAGTCACTGCTTCCAAAATCAATGCCAGCCTGAGATCTGTTCGTGACACCACTTCCTCAGGTGACAACACTGCAGCAGCTGCCACTGTTGCCTCAAGTTCAGTGATGTGATATTGTCTCCTTATACTGGACAGGGAAATCTGTCACCAATTTATAAAGTGAAATTACTCATATCCAATTGTATCAAAGGATTATGTATATGTCTCAGGCTTTGTTACATCATAAGATCTGCTTTATCTGCTACTTGTCACTGACCAGTTAGGGATCCTGTGAGTAATTATTGGCCATCCAGCTGGTTTGTACCATACCTTTTCTCTAGCACTGCCATTTGTAGTCAAGGAATGTATCAGGTTAGGAATAGGAAATGTTGTGAGTATTACAGAGGGCCAAGCAGAGGTACCTCTGCATGAAGTCAGGATAGTTGTTGGTACCTGTGAAGAATCAATGACACCAGTGAAATATTGTGAGAGTTCAGTTATTTATTCACAATGTTTACAAGTTGTCATTCTTCTGCAGCAACATTGGCTGTTGCTAATTCAGCTGCATGTTGGATTCTAGCTCACATCCATCGAGTCATCTCAGCATTTGCCCACTGAGCAGGTGATGCCAGCAACCCTGGTGGTATGGCAGCTGCGCACATGATGTGGTTCTCATGCTGGCTGAGGAATGTAGTGGATCCCACTCCAAATTCTACAATGACCCTTGATGATCCATCTGCAATGCACCTGGTGTCAGGAGTCATCTGGTCAGTTGATCTCCTACCAACCCATGATAGATTTCAGCCCAAAAAGACGCCTGAACGTTGAACAGGAATGTGGATCCCAAAAGGCCCTGTTGCTGGCTTCCACATTGAAATCCAGTATTGGTACCACTCTGCAATGTGGTATTGCCAGAAGACAGTCAGTTTCTCCAACAGTAGATGGTCAGCAGCAAGCAGCATGAATTCATAATGTGAAGGCCATCATTTTGAGTACATCTTTGGCTAGTTCACAGACTGACCTGGAGCATTTAGAACATAGATTACTTCAGTAGCATAATCATGGAATTGAGAGCTATTACAGTGAAAGCCATTGATACCAATCATCAACTCATAACAAGAGCTGGAGTATTTAAAGGGAGCCAGCGTGAGGCTATGATGCAAAGCTCAATTTGTAACGACCAAATGTGTACACCTTATTCTGCCTCATTCACTTAACAGGCACAGGCATATACATTGAATTCTTACAGTGAAGCTGTAGCTCTTATTAACATGGATACTGTTACAGCACAGAACAGTAAGTGGTATGAATTAGTAAAAATATTATTAATAGTCACTCACATTGCCTCACGCAAATTCAAGCGGTCTTATGAAACAGATACAGTTTCTTTCAACATGTATTGTGAGCTAACAATTACGCTAATCTTGCTTACTTTGGTTTTTCCATACTCTTTTCTGCTGAATGCTTATTATTTACTCAGCAGACAGTGTTGTCAACCTGATCCACTTGCAACATAATGGCTCACTTGCTGCTTCCTCTACTGTCTCTGGAGTGACTTGAATCTGCGTGAGGCAATGCAAGTGAGTATTAATAATTTTTTTTCTAATTTCTACCACTTACTGTTCTGTGCTGTAACAGTATCCATGTTAATAAGAGCTACAGCTTCACTGTAAGAATTCAATGTACATCCCTCCCCTGTAATGACAGTAAACAATGAGAAAAGTCTGTGACAGACCTACTCATTAAGATTAAGATTGTGTTGTGTTCTTTCCTTGTTTGAAGGATTTCTTGTGGTAATATCAAAACTAACCATGTCAGCTCCAAAGGAAGCTGTATTCTGGTGTGCTTCTCTATGATAATATTTGCACAATTATTCTATTCCTTGCATGTTTTCTCTGTTTTACTTGTTATCTGTGTGTCAGCACAAATGTTCCACCCACAAGAAGAGTGGCCTACAACCTAAGTAATTAGATTAAGAGCTTTGATCAGCTTTACAAAAAAAAAAAAAAGGGCTATGAAATGTGTGAGAGAAAGCTTGTTCTTCTTTACATTCTGACATACTGTAAATATCAAATACTACTCGTTTGCTACTAGTGACAGACTCTATAGTGCTTATTCTTCTTTAACAAGCAGGTAACTCAAGATAATAACTGTTGTTGGATACTCACTGAAAACTCAGTTGTCCTGCCTCAAATGTGCAGACTTCTCATACGATTTACTGTAGCAGCATCCAAGTGTCACTCTATAGTGATTGCTCCCAACATTTCAGCTGTGGCACTGCCTGCTTCTGACTACCACTCTTCATTGCCTTTGGTCGTCTGTGCAAATCGCTTGTATACTGATTTTTCAGGGATTTTTGCGAGAGTTTCTCCTGTAGAGATGTTTCCCCTGACTTCCCAAAGTCTTTCTATGGTCTGATATTCGTCCAGCACTTTATAGAATGTTCTTTAACAATCTGCCTGTATGCCAGCATCTGATAGTCACCTTGCCACCTGAGTGTGTTGTTCTCACTACAGCACCATCATTTCCTCAGCCAGCTGCCAACAAGTCTTACTTCACACCAGAGTGCTGGCCCAGGTCTGGAGGACCAACTGACATCGCATCTCATGTGTTGCCTTAATATTACATTTAATAAAGTTTCTCTGCTTCTCTCACAGCCATGCCACTTCGTACATTAATAAAATTTGATAGCCATCAAAAAAGGACTACCAGAGGAGAAGGTCCACATAATTTTCAGTTTGTTAAAACACAAATTATTAAAGTAGCCCCAGGATGGCAGGCCTGTTGGAAATGGAAACTTGAGTCAATATTTTCAAACATAGTTTGCAGACACGTTCCGTATAGGGAAGCATTGTTTTTCAGAGGAGTGCTCATCTGGTATCTCTTCTGAATGACCAAAGTAAAGCACCAGTGGTCTCTCCTAGGAGGGACAGTGCTGCCTCCCTAGTAATATTTTGGCAGAAAACAACTTTTAGCGCCCCAAAACCAAAACAAACAAAAACAACTACTTTTTTTCTGGAGTAGGAACACTAGTGTGTCTCCTGGAAGGTAATAAAACGAGGAGATGCACACTATGGAGCCTCAACCTGAAGCATCTTTTGGACACAGTCGATTGATTGTAGTACATTGGAAAATTAAGTCAGCTGGCATCTTAGTCACAGCATGTTCAGAACTTTATTACTTTGAAGTTAGATATGTCCAGTAAACACTCAGTTAGAATCCGTCGCATTTTTAGAGGATGCATATTAGGGTTGTGATTGCGGTGGTGACATGCTTGGTTCCAGGTGAGTCCACTGACTGCTCTTCAATGCACTTGTGGTAAGCAATATGCAAGCACCCTTATGTAATCACTTCCTTGTCACAGACCCTCTGACAGCTCATTGATTGTGCATGTATCATTGCTTGATTGGTTCTCTCGTAATGCTATGGGCTTTTTCCTGAAAGGCTGAACAGACCCTCACTATTGCTTCCATATGTAATTATGTATTTATTTTCTATGGATAGCTTGCTTGTCTCATTTGTATTCCAGAATAGTGGATTCTTGCCTTTCCCCACATTGTGAAGGATGTGCCGCTTTTTCAATTCTTATTAAGAGCAGTACACAGATTTTAGTTCTACTGCAGCATCTCAGTTACTTCTGTAGCCCTTTCCCTGTCCCTAAATAATTTAATCATGCTGTAACTGAAACACCTGTTTTCATCTGTGAGGTATGATGCTTACATTAAAAGAGACAGGTGGCTTTGCAGTTAAGGTCTGATTCATCTGTGAAATTCCAGGAAGGAGTGACAAAGCTGCAGATATGATTTTGATCAGTTGTATCCCACCTTAGCATTTAACTAATCTTGCCACAAAGAGTGACAACGAGGTAATTCTCTCCAAAGCTTCGTAGGCCGAGACCTTCTTAAGCATCTATCACTTCAAAGTGCTACACATCAAAGAAGCAATGACTGAGATGAAAGAACATTTCAAGGTGAGATTAAAAGTCAGGGTGGAAGGAAGTCAGTGATAAGTTTTGCTGATGACACTGCTGAGTGAGATTGAAGGAGAATCACGGTATGTGATGAATGCCATTAACAGTCTAACAAGTACAGATTATGGATTCAGAGTAAACTGAAGGAAGGTAAAAGTAATGAGGAGTAAAACAAATGTGATTAATAATATACGCAACATTAGAATTTGGGCCCATTACGTAGACAAAGAAGGAATTCTGTTACTTAGGCAGAAAAATAACCCACAATGTATGGAGAAAGGAAGACACAAAAAGCAGACTGGCACAAGAGAAGAGGGCATTCCTGGCCAAAAGAACTCTATTAGTATAAAACATACACCTTAGTTGGAGGAAACAATTTAAAAAAAAAATACATGTGGGGCATAGAATTATATGGTTGTGAATCGTGTACTGTGACAGCACCTGAAAAGAAGAAAATCAAAGCATTTGAGAGATGATGCTATAGAAGGACATTGAAAATTAGGTGGACAGATAAGATGAGGAATGAAGAATTTCTCCACAAACAGTGAAGAAAGGAACATACAGAAACACTTACAGTAAGATGGGATAGGATGAGAGGACATGTGTTAAGACATCAGGGAATAACTGCCGCAGTACTAGAGGGTGCTGTGGAAGATAAAAGCTGCAGGGGAAGACAGAGATTAGGAATGCTCCAATGGACAGTTGAAGATGTAGGGTGCAAGAACTATCCTGAGATGAAGAGTTTGATGCAAGTGAGGAATTCGTCGTGGGGTTCATCAAACCAGTCAGAAGACTGATAACCCCAAAAATCTCCCTGGAGAGTGTAACTGAATCTCATTTACAATTCTGTGAAATTTGTCTTTTCCTTTCTTAATTAAACCTGTTTTGATTGGGATGATTATTGCTGCCACTTCTCCATCACAGTCAGATAAACCATTCATTATGGGGCTCATATCTACTTCACGAAAGACTACTGAACATAGAAATAAATTATCAAATGCTATTGGGAATGTCATTGTCAGGATCCAACCAAAGCTGAATATCAGTTAACTCGAATGTCTCAATCAGAACCATCAGAGATGACATTAGTATTGAAAACTCCACATACAACCACTTCACGGTCATTTTTACTGTCTTATTAGTACCCCTCTAACTGCTTAATAAACTTGGAAACATTTCATGTTGGGGGCCAAAGACTGTGATAACTGCTATCTTCACTGTTACCAACCCTGTTGCTAAAGTACAGTAGTACTCAAAACACTGGTCAAGGAAACTGACTGCTCAGCAAAGAAGAAGCCTCATTTTATTCTAGTGACAGAAGCAGATACGGACTGTGATGCTTATTCAGCTTGGACAAAATGTAAGCAGCAGCTCAAATTCTGAATTTCACTCAAGGGATCTTTGTATCCCCACTGCTGAACCATAAACACCTTTGGTACACACACAGTGCAATTTACTGGGACTCTCAGCTCCATACACTGAATCATATGATGTAGTTAGCTAGGTAGGTCACTGAAAAAGGCATTATGTCATTTAGTGCAGAAAATGTGCCTGATTCAGGTGTGGGAAACCAGGAGTGGGCCAGAATAGCCATAAGGTTTTTCTTGTAAACAGGAATTTTGCAAAGTAAACAATGGAAAATCCAAGGTGAAACAATGACAGTATTATGAAAAAGATAGATTTCTACTCACCACGTAGAGTAGATGTTGAGTCACAAACAGGCACAACAAAAAGATATTTTCAGTAGTCTTTTCTTTGTGTCTGTCTGCTCTATATGGGGAGTAGCACTCTATACTTTTCTTCATGTTGTCGGTTTTGCAAGGTAGTGTGGTTACTAGGAATAGTTATAGTAGATGTTTAGGTAGTAGATTAAAGGTAATTTTAGGTGAGACTTCTATTACATGGAGTGCATACTGTGGCAGTCTAAATAGTAGAAGCTTTGCATGTTTGATTTAGTAGGAAACAGTGGTGTCTTGCAGTGTGATAATTTGAATATTTAGTACAGTGCATACTAGGAGACCGGGTAGCCTGATGGTATGACAACCACAAAGACTGTAATTAGGGAATACTAGACACACAAAAAAAGTTTTGCATCACCCTGATTCCCAGAACTACTGAAGACAGACGTTGACTGTGTATACTATATCACAAAGACAGTCCCTGTGAGTGTTCAGAGATGTCACTATACCCACCCAAAGATGTTATTGATTGGCAACTCCATTGAGTGCTGTGTGCACAACGACCATATGATAAATAAAATTAGAAGGAAGGTCAGCATTGGCTGTAATTCTTATGATTTATTAACAGCAAAATCAATTTTTGATCACATAATGATCAACTTCAATGCTGGAAGTTAAACATTTCACATATCGATCAGTGAATAAAAAACAAAAGACCACAAATACATCTGAGTATAAACCAACTTTTGGTAAGAATATACCTTTAGTGTATGAATTAAAGCTCGTAGGCACTGGTGTCTGGTTATTAACAGTAACAGAAGCTATGAAACGATCACAATAACTGAAGCCACCTATACAGCAGACCTCGGTGTGATGGGCTTGGAATGCCCTCTATGTGACACGTGTCATGTGAAGACTTAACATTACTTTATTTGGCAAGAGATTACCACAAAACACCAAATGTGCACTTGCAAACCATTAATTGAATATTTCAAATTTAAAATTGTACACTAAAAACTCATAACAAAAAGGAAGGGGGAAATGCATGTCTTGCCAACATACACTGATGTGTTATTTTCAAAACAACTTAAAAAATGCAAGAATAAAAATCAATAGGTAAATTATAAGGAGTCATATTACAGGACCAGTTAAAAAGAAAAATATACAAATAACATGACATCAAATATAACATAATTTGTTATAGCACAGTAACTGCCATCTGGCGCGGGAAGTCGGAGGTGCAAAGATCTTAATTTACGTAAAATATTACGTTGAACCAAGAATTCAAATACATAAATAATGGTGATTGTACAATAAGCCACGATTTAACAGGTCAAAATGTCATGAAACACAATATTCTTTATAAAAAAGTTTTAGGGTGCAGACTAACAATTTTTTATTGTATTTAACAACATGATGATACACACTTCTCATTCGTCCTGTTTAGACATGTTAACACATTACAACTGTTTCTGAGGCTTAATTACAAAAAATCATTGTAATTATGAAAAACAGAAAGACATAAAAGCATATTGTGGATGCAGAGATCATGTAGCGCACTCATCCGTAAGAACTACTGTTACAAATTGCAAAGAATTAGTGATATGTTGGCTAGAGACACAAGTGTACGAAATATGCTAGCCTAGTAGAAACCTCCACTACCATGCCTATTATTTATAGAAAAAATTCCTCATACAAACAGAACTTGGGTATAAGGAAACAGTGTTCTCTTTAAAGTATGAAAGCTTTGTCCCAAAAAATACATCGCTCTCTGTTCGCACACTTTTGCACAAGCACTGGGTCAGAACCCATCATATATACATGTTCAGCTGATACAACAGAAACGAAAACTGTCAAGCAAATGGTTTTGAATACTCATATGAAGGAGATAATTTTATTACATGTCTTATAGCAACAGTGGGACACCTTATAACATAAAAGCTGATTATGAAAATACCCATATATCCAAAGTATGACATAAAAATTAATCTAAAATGCAAGGTGTGGATAAGTAGTAATATTCATCGTACATCCCAAAGATGTAAACAACCATGCATGAGCAGCACCTATTTGATGGAGGGGGTCCAACAGCCGATCAGTTCCAGTCATTCCACCAGGAAGGAGGGACACGGCTTGAGTTGTCTGTAGCTCTGCCATGCCTAGACGGTCAATATCGCAGTTTTATCACATCCACATTGTTACTTTGTGCCAGGAAGCGCTCTCAACAAGGGAAGTGTCCAAGCATCTCAGAGTGAACCAAAGCGATGTTGTTTGGACATGGAGGAGATACAAAGAGACAGGAACTATTGATGAATTGCCTCGCTCAGGTCACCCAAGGGCTACTACTGCAGTGAATGACTGCTACCTATGGATTATGGCTCAGGGGAACCCTGACAGCAACACCACCATGTTGAATAATGTTTTTCGTGCAGCCACAGGATGTTGTGTTACGACTCAAACTGTGCACAATAGTCTGCATCACGTGTCGCAACTTCACTCCTGATGTCCATGGTGAGGTCCATCTTTGCAAACACAACACCATGCAGCACAGTACAGATGGGTCCAACAGCATGCCAAATGGACTGCTCAGGATTGGCATCACATTCTCTTCACTGAAGAGTGTCTCATATGCCTTCAACCAGACAATCATTGGAGACATGTTTGGAAGCAACCCAGTCAGGCTGAACGCCGTAGACACACTATCCAGTGAGTCAGCAAGATGGAGGCTCCCTGCTGTTTTGGGGTGGCATTATGTAGGGCTGACGTGCGTCACTGGTAGTCATGGAAGGCGTTGTAATGGCTGTACGATACGTGAATCCCATCCTCTGCCCGATTATGCAACCATATCAGCAGCGTATTGGCGAGGCATTCGTCTTCATGGACGACAATTTACGCCCCCGTTGTGCACATCTTGTGAATGACTTCCTTAAGGATAATGACATCACTCGACTAGAGTGGCCAGCATGTTCTCCAGATATGATCCCTATCAAACATGCCTAGGATAGATTTAAAAGGGTTGTTTATGGATGATGTGACCCATCAACCACTCTGAGGGATCTACGCCGAATCGCCGTTGAGGAGTGGGAGAATCTGGACCAACAGTCCCTTGATGAACTTGTGGATAGTAAGCCACAATGGATACAGGCATGCATCAATGCAAGAGAACATACTACTGGGTATTAGAGGTGTGTACGGCAATCTGGACCACCACCTCTGAAGGTCTCGCTGTATGGTGGTACATCATGCAATGTCTGGTTTTTTGGCAATAAAAAGGGCGGTAATGATTTTTATGTAGACCTCTATTCCAATTTTCTGTACAGGTTCTGGAACTCTCAGAACTGAGGTGATGCAAAACTTTTTTTGATGTGTGTATTTAGCTTCCCGATTGAAGGTAGGTGTAAGATAAGGTAGACGTTAACAGCTTGATACAGCACTGACAAAGCAGAATGTGTCAAAGCGTTGGAACATTATCATATAGTTGGGATTCTTGTCTTTGCGTCACCCAACATTGACTCAAAGCAGCAAGGCACTGAGGCACCACATCAGTTAAAGTGCTTCAAGTCCCTCGATATACAAAGAGCATGATAGCAGGAAATTCGCCTCCGATATTTGTATGGGCCAGAGATTTGACATAAGGAGAAAATAGCCAGGTATTAGGAAAGATTATGGAGTATCAAAGATGTACTAAGGCACAGCAAGGGGAGGGGGGTTAGCTGAAAAGTGGCTGTGACTCAAGAAATAAATCTATGATATTGGAAAGCTGATGAAGTGGGGCCACTCTCGGAGTGAGAAGTAACTGTGAGATGAGGTATTCAGGTATTTTTATGATGAACAGAGGATTTCTTATGAGGGAATACTATTATGATGGCGAGTTAAGTTAATGATTATATTGTATTATGGAAGATGATGAGGTGTTATGTGCATTAGTGAAGTATTGTGAGGATGAAGTCTGTGTTGTTGTTGTTGTTGTGGTCTTCAGTCCTGAGACTGGTTCGATGCAGCTCTCCGTGCTACCCTATCCTGTGCAAGCTCCTTCATCTCCCAGTACCTACTGCAACCTACATCCTTCTGAATCTGCTTAGTGTATTCATCTCTTGGTCTCCCTCTACGATTTTTACCCTCCACACTGCCCTCCAATACTAAATTTGTGATCTCTTGATGCCTCAGAACATGTCCTACCAACCGATCCCTTCTTCTAGTCAAGTTGTGCCACAAACTTCTCTTCTCCCCAATCATATTCAATACTTCCACATTAGTTATGTGATCTACCCATCTAATCTTCAGCATTCCTCTGTAGCACCACATTTCAAAAACTTCTATTCTCTTCTTGTCTAAGCTATTTATTGTCCACGTTTCACTTCCATACATGGCTACACTCCATACAAATACTTTCAGAAACGACTTCCTGACACTTAACTCTATACTCGATGTTAACAAATTTTTCTTCTTCAGAAATGCTTTCCTTGCCATTGCCAGTCTACATTTTATATCCTCTCTACTTCAACCATCATCAGTTATTTTACTCCCCAAATAGCAAAACTCCTTAACTACTTTAAGTGTCTCATTTCCTAATCTAATTCCCTCAGTATCACCTGACTTAATTTGACTACATTCCATTATCTTCATTTTGCTTTTGTTGATGTTCATCTTATATTCTCCTTTCAAGACGCTATCCATTCCAATCTACTGCTCTTCTAAGTCCTTTGCTGTCCCTGACACTATTACAATGTCATTGGCGAACCTCAACGTTTTTATTTCTTCTCCTTGGATTTTAATACCTACTCTGAATTTTTCTTTTGTTTCCTTCACTGCTTGCTCAATATACAGATTGAATAGCATCGGGGAGAGGCTGCAACACTGTCTCACTCCCTTCCCAACCACTGCTTCCCTTTCATGTCCCTCGACTCTTATAACTGCCATCTGCTTTCTGTACAAATTGTAAATAGCCTTTCGCTCCCTGTATTTACCCCTGCCACCTTCAGAATTTGAAAGAGAGTATTCCAGTCAACATTGTCAAAAGCTTTCTTTAAGTCTACAAATGCTAGAAACATAGGTTTGCCTTTCCTTAAACTAACTTCTAAGATGAGTCGTAGGGTCAGTATTGCCTCATAAGTTCGAATATTTCTATGGAATCCAAACTGATGTTCCCCACGGTCAGCTTCTACCAGTTTTTCCATTCATCTGTAGAGAATTTGCGTTAGTATTTTGCATCCGTGGGGTCAGTATTGCCTCATAAGTTCGAATATTTCTATGGAATCCAAACTGATGTTCCCCACGGTCAGCTTCTACCAGTTTTTCCATTCATCTGTAGAGAATTTGCGTTAGTATTTTGCATCCGTGACTTATTAAACTGATTGTTCGGTAATTTTCACATCTGTCAGCACCTGCTTTCTTTGGGATTGGAATTATTATATTCTTCTTGAAGTCTGAGGGTATTTTGCCTGTCTCATGCATCTTGCTCCCCAGATGTCAGTAGTTCTATTGGAATGTTGTCTACTCCTGGGGCCTTGTTTCGACTCAGGTCTTTCAGTGCTCTGTCAAAGTCCTCATGCAGTATCGTATCTCCCATTTCATCTTCATCTTCATCCTCTTCCACTTCCATAATATTGTTCTCAAGTTCATTGCCCTTGTATAGACCCTCGATATACTCCTTCCACCTTGCTGCTTTCCCTTCTTTGCTTAGAACTGGTTTTCCATCTGAGCTCTTGATATTCATACAAGTGGTTCTCTTTTCTCCAAAGGTCTCTTTAATTTTCCTGTAGGCAGTATCTATTTTACCCCTAGTGAGATAAGCCTCTACATCCTTACATTTGTCCTCTAGCCATCCCTGCTTAGCCATTTTGCACTTACTGTTGCTCTCATTTTTGAGACATTTGTATTTCCTTTTGCCTGCTTCATATACTGCATTTTTATATTTTCTCCTTTCATCAATTAAATTCAATATTTCATCTGTTACCAAAGGATTTCTACTAGCCCTCATCTTTTTGCCTACTTGATCCTCCGCTGCCTTCACTATTTCATCTGTCAAAGCTACCCATTCTTCTTCTACTGTATTTCTTTCCCCCATTCCTGTCAATTGTTCCCTTATGCTCTCCCTGAAACTCTGTACAACCTCTGGTTCTTTCAGTTTATCCAGGTCCCATCTCCTTAAATTCCCACCTTTTTGCAGTTTCTTCAGTTTTAATCTACAGTTCATAACCAATAGATTGTGGTCAGAGTCCACATCCGCCCCTGGAAATGTCTTACAATTTAAAACCTGGTTCCTAAATCTCTGCCTTACCATTATATAATCTATCTGATACCTTTTAGTATCTCCAGGGTTCTTCTATATATACAACCTTTTTTTTATGATTCTTCAACCAAGTGTTAGCTACGATTAAGTTGTGTTCTGTGCAGAATTCTACCAAGCAGCTTCCTCTTTCATTTCTTAGCCCCAATCCATATTCACCTACTATGTTTCCGTCTCTCCCTTTTCCTACTACCGAATTCCAGTCACCCATGACTATTAGATTTTCGTCTCCCTTCACTATCTGAATAATTTCTTTTATTTCATCATACATTTCTTCAATTTCTTCCTCATCTGCAGAGCTAGTTGGCAAATAGACTTGTACTACTGTAGTAGACATAGGCTTCGTGTCTGTCTTGGCCACAATAAGGCGTTAACTATGCTGTTTATAGTAGCTTACCTGCACTCCTATTTTTTTAATCATTATTAAAGTCGAGTCCTGCATTATCCCTATTTGATTTTGTATTTATAACCCTGTATTTGCCTGACCAAAAGTCTTGTTCCTCCTGCTACCGAACTTCACTAATTCCCACTATATCTAAATTTAACCTATCCATTTCCCTTTTTAAATTTTCTAACCTACCTGCCCGATTAAGGGATATAACATTCCACGTTCCGATCCATAGAACACCAGTTTTCTTTCTCCTGATAACGACATCCTCCTGAGTAGTCCCTACCAGGAGATCTGAATGGGGGACTATTTTATCTCTGGAATATTTTACCCAAGAGGGCGCCATCATCATTTAACCATACAGTAAAGCTGCATGCCCTCGGGAAAAATTACAGCTGTAGTTTCCCCTTGCTTTCAGCCGTTCGCAATACCAGCACAGCAAGGCCATTTTGCTTAGTGTTAGAAGGCCAGATCAGTCAATCATCAGGACTGTTGCCCCTGCAACTACTGAAAAGGCTGCTGCCCCTCTCTGTGTTAAGGATTCTTTTTTATGAAGATGTAATGGATGCAATGAGTCATAGAACAATGGTGTTTTTGCTGATCATTGTGTCCGACAATGCTACCATACTAATACTACCACTGATCCTTTTCTTTTATAAATAGTTTTCCCTATTTACTATGTCTTAATGATAAGGCAACAGAGTAGATTAACATAAATAATTTTGCACAGGTCAAGAAGTGCTTGGTTTTTGGTTCTGAGTGCCACAAAGCGCTTGACATTCTTTGTGCAGGTTAACAGAGGACACTACTGAATGAGAGTGTTTTCCTAGTGATTAGAGGTATGATCTGTATATATTATAATAGGGATGGGCAGTTATTTTGACTTTGGGCTCCACTTTGTGGAACCAGAAGTTAGCGGACTGCCACACTTTTTAAAAAGATTGAATTCATTAGTTAACTTTGTGTTTTGGAAAAGGTGTAAAGGATACCATAAAAGACAACAAATATAAATAAAATGGAAACAATTATACTCAGTTTATTTAATGTACTGATTTCATATTATCTATAGCTGCAAGACAAATTAATTTTAGAATTAGTTTAATGAGATAAATGCAACCTGTTGTCCTTTTGTACAATTTTTTTGAAATCAAGAGTGAGATTCTTTGTTGAGGTACTCATCAGAGCCTGCTAGTTAATGTCTCTCAAGAAGCCTCTATATTTACTCATGTTCATCTCGAAACAAGAAAAACTTTGCTCACAAATGTATGCGCAGGCAAATATAGAGAACATAGTCTCAAAAAACTACTTCATGCAAGGAAATTTTCAACAAACGAAGACTTGTAAAAGTCAAGAAATATCACAGCATTAAACTCTACTTTGTGGGTGCTCCAATACTACACCTTAGTTGTAAGTACTAAAGACACACCACTGAATGATAAACACTTTATTAACACCATCTTCGCACAAAGATCACAGCAGATTACAACACAAAAACATGACTGGCTAGAAGAGACACTGGAAAACAAATCACAAAGTTAGTCCTCACAGAGGGGATGGTTGACTTGTCCTGACTGATTGGTTGATTGATGGTTTTATTAGTCCATTTCATCATTTTTGTATATAGTTACAAATTGATAATGGACAACTCAATTTTTCTGAGATGATGAGATGAGGAAACATGAGTTTATGTGATGATTATGAATTGTGTATCTACTACAACATGAATAAGTTTACATACATATATAACTGTAATCAAATGTATATTTAAAAACAAAGATGATGTGACTTACCATATGTAAGCGCTGGCAGGTCGATAGATACACAAACAAACACATACATACACACAAAATTCAAGCTTTCGCAACCAATGGTTGCTTCGTCGGGAAAGAGTGAAGGAGAGGGAAAGATGAAAGGATGTTTGATTACAGTTATATATGTTTGTAAACTTATTCATATTGTAGTAGATACACAATTCATAATCATCACATAAACTCATGTTTCCTCATCTCATCATCTCACAAAAATTGAGTTGTCCATTATCAATTTGTAACTATATACAAACATGATGAAATGGACTAATAAAACCATTAATCAACCAATCAGTCAGAACAAGTCAACCATCCCCTCATTTGTAAAATGTCTGCTTGTGTCTGTGTATGTGTGGATGGATATGTGTGTGTGTGCGAGTGTATACCCGTCCTTTTTTCCCCCTAAGGTAAGTCTTTCCGCTCCCGGGATTGGAATGACTCCTTATCCTCTCCCTTAAAACCCACATCCTTTCATCTTTCCCTCTCCTTCCCTCTTTCCCGACGAAGCAACCATTGGTTGCGAAAGCTTGAATTTTGTGTGTATGTATGTGTTTGTTTGTGTATCTGTGGACCTGCTCGCGCTTACATATGGTAAGTCACATCATTTTTGTTTTTAAATATATTTTTCCCGCGTGGAATGTTTCCCTCTATTATATTGTAATCAAATGTATATATACAGGTTAACGTCTTCATGCTCTTTTCAAGAACATATATCAGTTTTCTAGTTAAAAAGCGAGAGGATTCTTAAATAATTGTGTTGATCATAGTTTAAAATTATTATTTTTTTCTTTTTGTGAAAGGAAACAAATTTACATTAAATCATGACACTTAACAATAATTACTCTTAATAATTAAAAAAGCGCAGTAATATTTACAGTTTTTGTGGCATCTTCATGACTATAATTTACAGCTTTTGCATTTGTACAAATGGTACAAATTTAAAGATTAGAAAATATTTACTATTTATATGACATATGCTAACACTGAATATGTTACTGAAGTATTCTACAGGAACCCATGCAGATTTTAGAAAGCAGCTAGCTTCACCAGCTTGTATACAGTTTAAGATTGTATATATTCACCAACACTGTAATACAGTTTATTTAAAAGATACATTTTTAGAACCATTTTAAAATTCCTTAAATTTTTTTGTGCCTGTATGTGGTGTGGTAACGTAGTGTAAAGTTTTTTCCCTGCTAGTAGGGGCAGATCTTGTCTTAAGTTTTGTTTTTGCATATTCACTATGTAGTTCCATTTCCTGTCATGTATTGCATTTATGGTACTCATTTTTTTCACTGTTCAGTGTCTTTTATTTTCTTAATGAAACATGGAACTTCAAAAATGCATAAGCAAGGTAGTGGAAGAATTTGTAGGTTCTCAAATAGTGGCCTACATGAGCCTCTAGTAGTTGCATTTCCTATGCTCCTTATAATTCTTTTTTGGACAATAAAGCAAATTCTGCTTGCAGGTGATTTGCCCCAAAAAATTATGCCGCATCTGAACAGTGATTCCACCAGTGTGTAATATATATTTTTTATCATTTGTTGTGTCATGAAGCCAGTAAGAATTTCATGCAATAACAGGTGGTGCTTAATTTCTTACTGATAAAATTACATGGTTGTTCCACTTTATGTTTTCTTGGATCCATAACAGTCTAAGAAATTTAGTGCTGTTTACAGTTTCTAATTGTTTGCCAGATAAAATTATGACAGGTCTCCGAGGGGTATATCCTTTGTATTGTATGTAATTGCAAAGTTACTGTCTTTTCTGCATTAATGATAGAAATGTTTCTGGAGAACCCATCAGTTATGTGTAATGTGGATACTTTGATTTCATTCTTCAGTTCATCTACAATCTTCCTTTTTATCACAATGCTGGTGTCATCTGTAAATTTTATACATGTCTGGGAAGGGTTGCTGACTCCAAGTCACCGAGCGAGGTGGCGCAGTGGTTATCACACTGGACTCGCATTTGGGAGGACGACGGTTCAATCCCGTCTCCAGCCATCCTGATTTAGGTTTTCCGTGATTTCCCTAAATCGTTTCAGGCAAATGCCGGGATGGTTCCTTTGAAAGGACATGGCCGATATCCTTCCCAATCCTTCCCTAACCCGAGCTTGCGCTCCGTCTCTAATGACCTCGTTGTCGACGGGACGTTAAACACTAACCACCACCACCACCACCACTCCAAGTCATTTATAAATAGCAAGAACTAGACTGGACCTAAAATAGAACCTCAGGGCACAACCATAATTAAAATTTTGTTTCCCTGACTGATACATACATATATTGTTCCCATCTTGATATTTAGGTTCCACATTTATAAACAGCAGGAATAAGACTGGACCCTTCATGTCCTACAAAAATATAAAAAACTCTTCCCTTTCAATCTGAAAAAGAAATTAGTGCAAACGCTTATACTCCCAATCATTGACTACAGCGATATTATCCTACAAGGCCTCTTTCAGGAAAACTCGCGACATCTGGAACTGGTCATGAAAGCCTGCATCTGATATATCTGTGACGTTCGACTTTTTGATCACATTTCACCAGCAAATGCAAAATTGTCCTGGCTGTGTGCAGACAAACGCAGAGATTTCCATACACTCTGTCTCATTTACTGCCTTATAAATGTACACTGTCCCTCATATTTCTCCTCGTCCTTAACGCTTATGTCGGAACAACATGACAGAAACACACGTTCCCATCATAATAAAATCCTCTCTGCTCCACTGCATCGCTCAGTCACATTCTCCAAGTCCTTTACAGTAGTGGGAACCCGACTCTGGAATAACCTTCCTCGTTATGTCAGAGAACTTAAAAACATGTCTGGCTTCAAAAAACAGTTAATGACGTATCTACTTAAGCAACAGTAATGCCTTCCTCTGTACATGAATGCACTTCGCCTCATTACTTCCCTCTTTCTCCCTCCTTAAATCTCCCTTCCCCAAAACTCACTATACTAGTAAACATCTAGTTTACACACTAAGATATTAATGTACATCTGCACAAATCTTCATTGCTATTGCCAATTTTTCTCATGTTTATCATTATTTTTTACTGTTACTGTTATTGCTTTTATCATAATTTGTATGTATAGCACCTGTTGTAAAAATACTGCCAGTACTTACTTTATTAGTTCTTAGTCATTACTCTTTATTCATATTGTGACTAGAGTAATCTAATTTTCTTATTTAAACTATTGTCATGATGTAACTCTGATGTGTGAAATGCTGCATGTGTGAAACAGTGGTCTGATGTAAGAGAGGGGCTGATGGCCGTAATCTGATCAGGCAAAATAAATAAATAGGATAGAATAGAACCTCAGGGCACACTATACTTAACATTTTGTTTCCCTAACTGATACATACATATGTTGTTCCCATCTTGATATTTAGGTTCCACTATTTGTTGTCAGTGGTTCAGGTATGATTGTATCCACTTGTGTCCCAGTCTCATGACACCTGCATATTCCATTTTTGAGAGTAGTAGTTTATGGTTAATGTGATCAAAAGCTTTGGTGAGGTCCAAAAATATAGCAGATAAGTGTTGTTTATAGTCTACTGAGGTCAGAGCTTTATTTATAAAATCAAAGGTGGCAGTTTTTGTGGACCTACATTTATCAAAACCATGCTGTGGTTTTGAGAAGAGGTTATTTTCTTCTATAAAATGAACCAGCCTCTTATAACGTATTTTTCTAACCACTAAGACACTAGCACAAATGCTGTAAAATTCTTCTGAAGTGCTGAGGGATGTATAAAAATGGTCACAGGAAAACAAAGTAACTGTCAACATAAAGAAAACAAATACAGTATGCTTTAGGATGTGTAGGAAACAGAGTCTCTTAAATTTGAAACTAGATAACATCTCCATAGATGATGTACCTACAACAAAATTCTTAGCGTTGCGCACTGACAGCCAAATGAAGTGGCATGAACATGCTATGAAACTCTCGAATAAGATATCCACAACATGTAATGCACTTAGAGTCCTTTCATCTGCATGCAGTGATGAATGTCTGAGAACCATATACTTTAGTTATATTCAGTCAGTAATCAGTTATGCTATAATTTTTCTGGGGAAACAGTGCTCAGAATTTACAAACAGTATTTAAAATGCAAAAGAGAACAGTAAGAATTATAATGAAAAGCAGTAAGTGGTATAAAGCAGTAAGGTGTAAAACTGTATCATAAACTGCCGAATAAAATAAAAGACACAGATAACATGTACTAATTTAGGAAAAATCATAAATTGTATTTGCAGGAACACTGTTTTTACACTGTGAGTGAATTCCTTAGTAAAAATTATTTTAAGTTACTTTTGTCTCACAGTGCTTAACTACATGTAATGTTTTGATAAGAAGCAAAAATAATTGTAAATAACTTATGTCTCACAATGTTTAATTACATGTAACAAAAACCTGTACAAATATGTGAATGTACACAAACAACAACATCCATACATTTTAAAATGTCTACATATGGCTAAATAAATAAATTTAGAAAAGACAGACAGTAGAGAGATTGGTCTGTAACTTTTTACCTCTGTTTTTTTACCCCTTTTAAACAGAGGCCTCGCTTTTGCTATTTTTAACTTTTCAAGAAAAATGCCACTAGCAGGTGAGGAATTTCAAACATCTGCAACGGGTTTTGCTATTACTGCTGAGCATTTCTTTAAAATACCATCAGGGATGTTATCAATGGCACATGAGAATTTTGATTTTAGTCCTCTAGCAACTTTTGATATTTCTTTCTCATCTATCGGAGATAAAAAATACACTTATTTAAACTGTTTGGAACTTCTTCTGTCCTAGAATTTGCTGGATGCACATTGATAAGATTTTCTGCTACTTCTCTAAAGTAGAAGTTAAATTCATTTGCAACTTTTTTTGGATCTGATACTTTGTTTGAGTTTTCCAGGAACTCAATATTGTAGTGTTCTTCACATTATTTTCCTGTTCCTCTTTTTACTATGTCCCATATAGCCTTCGTTTTGTTTGGGGCACTTTTTACAGAATTCTCATTTGTCAGTTTCTTAGACATTTTAATGATTTTGTTTTGGATATGCTTATATTTTCTAAAATAAGCATCAAAATCTAGTGGTTTTTCTGGTTGTTTTGATACTTCTCATAGGAATCTCTTTTTTTTTTTTAAGTGATATCAGTATGCCTGGCTTGAGACAATTACTTTTCTTATTTTTCTGTATTATCTTCTTTCTTTGGGGGGGGGGGGGACACATAGTTTAAAGTAATAGCAGAAGATGTTAAGATGTTACTGAAAGCATCAAACTTTTCATTTGGCCCTCATTGTTGTAAACGTCTTCCCATTTTTCCCTGATTAGGAAATACGGAGAACAATTTATATTTCGTTTACTGTGTAATTCCTAACAACAGCTGATACTGACTGTTCGAAAAGGTGACAATGATTTTTTAATTCTACAGAAATTATTTGAGTGCTATGATCCCCAAACCCTCTACTGAAAGTTTGTGTATTGTATTTACATGACATATTTGTAAATATTTGGTCAAAGGTTCACACTGATGTTGCAGTTAGGCCTACCTGTGTTGCTGTTTCTATTTTAGGTTTTAAATTAAAATTTAAAAATGGGTTCAAAGGATCAGTTTTTTGTTTTGATTATTTCAGGAAGTTAATATTAAAATCCTCACACATAATGAGATTTTTGCACCTTTTTGTGAAGCTGTGTAAGTATGATTACAAACTTGTTAACAGGGTAGGTATATTGCGTGTTGGAGCTCTATACAAGCAGATAATAACTGCATTTTCAGCTACTAATTCAATTCCAGATATCTCTTTCTTTAGGTATATCTTTTGGGAAATGAATAGGTGCAAATTTTATATCACTTTTTATATACATACAGCTTCCTTCATAGATTTGTATAGTTCTACAGAAACCTAAAACAAAATTTTGCAGACTCAGCATTTTTAGTTTTCCTTCTTCAAGTCAATGTTCTGTTATGCAAAGTATAGTAACAAATTTTAGTTCAGTCTCTAGAATAACTTGAAGTTCATTCACTTTATTTGTCAGTGACTGCACTTTTTGATGAAGCACCGAGAAATTGTCAAATAACTTCGGGATTTTAAACATACTTGTTACATAGTGTGGTGATTTTGCTTCTGTGTTGTTATTTTCCAGGTTACAGGAGAAGCCATGGCCATTTATCTTGTGTATTTCTGCTTCTGTCTGCCTCTAACTAAAAATATCATTCAAATGGGTAGGTGGCACTGTTTTTCTGTTTTTCTCCTGTGCATAAATACGCCCCCAGTAATGCAGAGCAGAGGGGAGATTGTAGCATGGAGGAGATCCTAATGTGAAGAGAAGTAAATTTGAATTTATTCACTTTCGAACATTCTACATGTCATTAGTGTAATTATTTACTTATAAAGCTAAGAGACATAAGGTACATAAAAATTTCATTATATTTACACCAGTGACACATTGTTACATATAATGTGAAAATTAGATATATATGTGAACCTTTTAACTTTCCAGTGAGGTGGGGTATTGGTAGCACTCTGGACTTGCATTCAGGAGGATGACAGTTCAAACCCACATCCAGCCATCCTAATTTGGGTTTTCCGCGATTTCTCTGGATCACTTCAGGCAAATGCCTGGATGCTTTCTTTGGAAGGGCATGGCAAACTTCCTTCCCTGATCCGATGACTTCACTGTTTGTTCCCTTGCCCAAATCAACCAACCAACTGAACCTTTTAATTAGTGATTTGTAACAACTTACTATGATGGTAGTCAGGACTTTATGTCACTTAAATCTAATCCTTCATACTCTTTTATGAAGTAGTACGCTTCCTTCTTAGACCACACCACTAGAACATTCTTAGATGTATTATAATGGAACACACTGGGCAGCTTTTGGGACTATTGGAAATTCTGGGGCCTAGATATTTGTGGTTGTGATGAATCTTAGCTAACCTACTGTAGGATACATCAATTGATTGTCCAGTTCTAGTTTTGTGATCATGTAGAGACATCTTAAGGTTAAAACTATTTAAATTCTCTTTAACACTGAGAAGGCAACTATACATATGGAGGCTTGAGATTGTCATAATTGTGAACTCTTTGAAGTGATCTTTACAAGATTCTCTTGGTATCAGTGTTGCTATACATCTGATAGCCTCTTTTTGCCACTTGAATACAGTTTCTGAGCTGGGGCAGTTACACCATAGAAGAGTTCCATGGGTAAGGTGGGAGTCGAAAAATGCAAAATATTCATAAACTAGTAGGATTTTGCTTACATTATTCTCAGTTTGTACAGCAGATATCAGTCGAAAAAGTTTTGAGCACTTTTTTTTTTTTTTTTTTTTTTTTTTTTTTTACATCTTGCCCAGCTGAGTTTCTGATCTATGTGGAAACCTAACAGTTTATTTGTTTAATGTTCAATGGAGACACTTAAATTTCAAACATGGTCTTCAGTTTTATAGCTATTAATTTGTAAATAATTTGCCTGTGAACCAGTTAGTGAATTAATCCATTTACTTCATGTTGCAGCTTCGCTGGATCTTCACCTTGTGTGATTAGAGATGTATCATCTGTGTACAGTAATGTGTGACATGGCAAAAATTGAAGGTAAGACCTTTATATATATAATGAACAAGGATGGACGCAGTACTGAGCCCTGTGTAACACATAACAAGTCTGACCTTTGTCTCTTTATTTTTACTATCTGATTTCTATTGCTTAGGTATGACTCAATAAGGTGAAGAACATTCTCTCCAACTCCATAGTATTCTGTGGCGGCATTAGGCATCAGCGACCGTTGACAGTCTCATGCCTGTGGGGGCCTCACAAAAAAGTTATTGAGGCTGTTAAAATTGTAGCTAATTAGTTGTCTGTCTCTATTTCCATACAAGTGTATCAGTATGTACCTATGTCGCCTGGCAACATCATGACAGTTAAGCCCCATTACAAGCTGTAACTAAGGTGTACATCTAAGTAGCAACATGCCAAGTGTACAAGTTTGGAACTGCAGACTGGTTCTGGCAGGCCTATTACATTACATGATTCATTCATGATATATTTGTCGCGAATCAGCACTTGCATTAGACGGCAGTAACACGGAAATCAAAGGACACTGTTTTGTTGTAAAATCATTCATATAGACTAAAAAATTTTGCAAAATAAATTATTAAATAATATGCTTAGAGAGGAACCTAATCTCCATATTAAAGAAAGGTGCATGTTAAACTGAAAATACGCTTACTTTTCTTTATACCATATTCACAGCCCACTTGGTATGCATAGTTTTTCTGAACTGACACTTTGATCCAGTAACAAGCAGATGCAACAATGCTCTGTGGAAGAGCATTGTCTTGGCCAGTAATGCCAGCTCTCTGAAACCAGTCCTACCAAGTGACACTTCACTCTTTTTTCAAGTTATTGAACTGGTACAAGTGAACAAGTCTTTAATCTCCAAAGGTGTGGTTGTACCAGTGTCAACCATACACACTAAAGGAACCCCGTCCTATGGTAGTCAGCATACAAATACATTTCTTGGCGTATTTACTTGGCTGCTATCATATATGGCAGAATTAAAAAAAATATCCTGTCACATATGATAATCGCACAGCCCATTCACGCTATACTATGACACTGAGTACTTTAAGTACCCTACTGTACTTATCAGCATACTTAACACAAAAGGTTTTTTATAGCATAATGTCTGGAAGACCCTCAAGAGACAGAGATGTACGGAGAAAATTGGAATCCGGTGCATCGAAAAGAAAAAGTATGGCTGAGACAATTATATCCAACCAATCTTTGAGTTTGAGTATGATGAAATTTCTAAAGAAAACTTCAGGTGTAACTGCTCGAGAGACCTCCGATGAAGCTCTTATCCAAGTGTCTGAAACAGAACCAGCTTCAGAATCAAATAAATCTGTTACCTTTATTGATACAGCATAAGAGTTGGGTGAAACTGCTGTGATCTGAGATTGTGAGCCAAATAAAAACTTCAAAAGTGATAATCAAGAGCAAACAGTTTGTAGGTAGGGGGGCGGGCGTGGCAATTACAACGATAAATAATCACACGCACTTCCGTCACTTAAAAGAGAAACAGTTCAACCAAGAGCAGAGGAAGACAGTATTACCATCAAATTGAATGAAAACTTTACGAACAAAAAGTCAGAAGTTGAAAATATTTTTAATAATCATTTTCTAAATGTTGTGGATATAGTAGGATCCAGGTGTTCATTAAAAGATGCTAGGCTGTTAATGGAAGAGGCCATACCTATGCAATTTGATACAATTGAAATCTCACCCACTTCTCCCTCTGAAATTAGGAAAATAATAAACTTGCTTAAAAGCAAAAACTCACATGGAATTGATGGCATTTCCAGCAAAATACTAAAAGCTTGTTCTCAACAGATAAGTAAGATTCTCAGCCACCTGTGTAATAGCTCTCTGGAACAGGGCATTTTCCCTGATAGACTGAAATATGCTATTGTTATACCTTTGCATAAAAAGGGGGATAGATCTGATGTCAACAATTACCGTCCAATCTCCCTTCTAACAGCTTTATCCAAAATTTTTGAGAAAGTAATGTATTCAAGAGTAGCTTCACATATCTGTAAAAATGAAGTACTAACAAAATGTCAGTTTGGTTTCCAGAAAGGTTTTTCAACAGAAAATGCCATATATGCTTTCACCAGTCAAATTTTGAATGATCTGAATAACCGAACACCACCCATTGGGATTTTTTGTGATCTCTCAAAGGCTTTTGATTGTGTAAACCATGAAATTCTGCTAGACAAGCTCAAGTATTGTGGCATGAGTGGGACAGTGCACAAATGGTTTAATTCGTACCTAACTGGAAGAGTGCAGAAAGTTGAAATAAGTAGTTCTTGTAACATGCAAAGATCAGCACATTCCTCAAACTGGGGAACTATCAAGAATGGGGTTCCACAAGGGTCAGTCTTGGGTCCTTTGTTGTTCTTATTATATATTAATGACTTGCCATTCTATATTCATGAAGAGGCAAAGT
This sequence comes from Schistocerca americana, assembly GCF_021461395.2. Classification (NCBI taxonomy): domain Eukaryota; kingdom Metazoa; phylum Arthropoda; class Insecta; order Orthoptera; family Acrididae; genus Schistocerca; species Schistocerca americana. Next base: position 181,840,520 of record NC_060123.1, read on the forward strand.
TAGTTCTCTTCGCTGATGATACAAGTATAGTAATCACACCTGAGAAACAAGAATTAACTGATGAAATTGTCAATACTGTCTTTCAGAAAATTACTAAGTGGTTCCTTGTAAACAGACTCTCACTGAATTTTGATAAGACACAGTACATACAGTTCCGTACAGTGAATGGTATGATGCCATTAATAAATATAGACCTTAATCAGAAGCATATAGCTAAGGTAGAATATTCCAAATTTTTAGGTATGTCCATTGATGAGAGATTAAATTGGAAGAAACACACTGATGATCTGCTGAAACGTTTGAGTTCAGCTACTTATGCAATAAGGGTAATTGCAAATTTTGGTGATAAACATCTTAGTAAATTAGCTTACTACACCTATTTTCACTCATTGCTTTCATATGGCATCATATTTTGGGGTAATTCATCACTGAGGAATAAAGTATTTATTGCACAAAAGCGTGTAATCAGAATAATAGCTGGAGTCCACCCAAGATCATCCTGCAGACATTTATTTAAGGATCTAGGGATATTCACAGTAGCTTCTCAGTATATATACTCTCTTATGAAATTTGTTATTAACAACCAAACCCAATTCAAAAGTAATAGCAGTGTGCATAACTACAATACTAGGAGAAAGGACGATCTTCACTATTCAAGATTAAATCTAACTTTGGCACAGAAAGGGGTGAATTATACTGGCACTAAAGTCTTTGGTCACTTACCAAATAGTATCAAAAGTCTGACAGATAACCAACAAGTATTTAAGAAGAAATTAAAAGAATTTCTGAATGACAACTCCTTCTACTCCATAGAGGAATTTTTAGATATAAATTAAGGAAAAAAGAAAAAAAAAACAAAAATATTAAAAATAATAATAATAAAAAATAAAAAAAAATAAAAAAAAAATAAAGAAAAACAAAAAGCACAAAAAAATTGTTTTATTAACTTAAGTATGTTGTTAAATTAACCTAATTATGTCATGTATTGGAAAATTCGACTCGTTCCACATCATTACGAAATATCGTATTCATGATCCATGGAACTAGTATTAATCTAATCTAATCTAATCTCTAATCTTACTATGAATACTTTTATTCTCGCAGCATATACACAATGCATGTAGCAATTTATGTGTCATCAAATTAGACAACATATTAGTAATATAACTAAGTGAAACAAGTCACAAACTGTCCTAGAAATGGGAATACAAGGACATCCAGGTGCTTAAAATGTAAAGGAGAAAAATAACTTGTCAGTTGGTGTATAAATCGAAATGCAAGGTCCATCTGCAATGATGGAGTTGAAGATGTGATTTCATGTGCAAGATTAACATCACCTGCAGAAGGAAAAGATGTGCCATCTACACAAAAAACAGAAATTCCAGATGCAACAAATGGGAAGAAATCTTCATCAAGAAATCCAAATAAAAGGTTGTTGTACAGAAGAAATGCTGAGCCTCCTTCACATCTCAACGATTTTTTATGTGTCGGCCTGAAGAAAAAGAAGGGACAACAGTAGGTAGTGTCGAGTGTCTCCTCCCTTCTGTCTCAAGATAAACTCCAGTGGATTCCCAGTCAGGTAACAACAGCACTAATAGAATAAAAAAGCAAGAGGAAGGCATCTCTTTTTTTCCCCAGAATATATGAGGCCTCTTAAGCAAAACTAGTGACTGATGACCGAAGCAGTTAAGTCCCATAAAATTTCACACACATTTGAACAAGCAAAATAGATCAACTGCCTTTTACCATTAATGAAAAGGATTGTATAAATAATGCTCAGATTATGTGCTTAACTGAGCACTATGTTGCTAATTAATGTGCCTTACCATCTACAGTAAGTTAGTTTAGTAACAGACTACTGCATGGAAAGTAAAGACAAAGGTCGAGTAGCAAATTATGTTAAGTATAGTGCAGCATACAAAGCCATGGACATTAAGAAATATTGTGTAGAAAAATTTGAGGCATGTGAAACTGAAGTAATAACTAATTTCTGCACAATAATAGTGCTGGCTGTCTACAGGTCACCTTCAGGTGACATAAAAACTTTTCTACATATAATGGAACTCCTGCTGTCAGGATTACATGCAAAAGCAAAGGATATTGTAGTTTTAAGTGATTTCAATATAAACTATTTTACAGAAAACAAGAATAAAACTGATGATGAGATTGTGATGACCTTATATAATCTAATATTGGTAATAAACTTTCCAATAAGAATTACATCCCAGTCCAAACTACAGTAGGTAACAATTTTTTTAGATTTAAGTAGACATCAGAATTATACTGTCAGGCAGGTTATAAGAGGGCTTTCAGATCATGATGGGCACATTCTCACTCTTTATGAAGTTAATCTGTTTAAAAAACAATTTCCTCATTAGAAGTTTGTAAGAGTAATGAACAAAGAGGTACTCTCTCTATTTTGGGACATTGTCAGACTGCTGGTCATCTACAATCACTGCAGGTTGGTGACCAGTCCTACAAGAGAGTGCATGAATTCAAATACCTAGGGGCACTTTTCACTGAGAACTCATCATATGAAGCAGAGATCAATGCCAGAATACAAGCAGGAAACTGATCTTACCACAGCCTAGCACAACAGCTTTGTTCCAGATATCTCTCCAGATAGTTCAAGATTTGACTGTACAAAACCCTGATCCAACCTGTTGTTCTATATGGCTGTGAGACATGGAGTAACTGGAAACTTGTAGAAGCATGCAGTCCACTGGGCCTGATCACATAGTAGCAGTAGTAATAATCAAAGAGGCAAAAGAAACTTTCAACCATAGGTTGCAGCAAATGGATTGGTCTTCAGTATGTAGCCTTGAAAACATTGATACTAAATTTAAGTGTTTTATAAATGATTTCTGTGCTCTTTTTGAAGAAATATTTCCAAAGAAATGTGTCAGAAACATTGCTTCCAATTCTGTGATAAGCCTCAGATTACAAAAGGGATAAACCAGTCATGTAAAACCAAAAGGGAAACTTATGCTGCAATAAGACTATCTAAAGATGTAGAAAAATGGGAACACTACAGATTATATTGTAAAATTTTAAATACAGAATACTAATACAGAAATCAAAAGTCCTTTACTATGAGGAGAAAACAGATAATTCTAATAATAAAATAAAAACAATTTGGAGCATTGTAAAAAAAAGAAACAGGAAGAGAGACAACAAGCAGAGAAGATGTAAATAAAATCAGATATGAAAGAACCCTAGTAGATAACCAAAAAGTGCAGTTGAGATTTTAAATAAACACTTCCTATCAGTAACTCAACAAATCGGTTGCAAGCCCGAATGTTGATGAAGCAATAACTCTTTGTCAAGCTGTATATTCAAACACAGTTCCAGAAATGCACCTTAATCCTGTCACTGTAGATGAAATTCAAAAAATCATCATGTCTCTATGAAGTATGAACTCTGCAGGGGTTGATAATATTTCAGATAATTTATTGAAATATTCCTGTGTGTGGATAAGGGACATTCTCTGTCGTATTTTCAATACTTCCCTTCAAAAAGGTGATGTTCCCAGTAGACTTAAGTATGCCATTGTGAGACCCATATACAAAAATGGTGATAAAACTGAATTAACTAACAATTGACCTATGTCTTTGTTGACAGCTTTCTCTAAAAATCTAGAAAAGCCAATACTTGTAAGAATTACTGATCATCTCATGAAGAATGTAATTTTCAGCAAGAGCCAATTTGACTTCCAAAAGAGCCGTTCAACATAAGTCGCAATCTATGCACTTGCAAATGAAGTCCTTGAAATCCTTAATGAGAAAATGCTAGCAATTGGTGTCTTCTGTGATTTATCTAAAGCATTTGACTGTGTTGACCTCCAGATTCATTTGCAAAAAGCAAAATTCTTAGGAATAAGTGGTGTGCAGATAATTGGCAACAGTCGTAACTCCACAACAGAAAACAAAAAGTTGTCTTGAATAGCTCAGGTGGAGTATATGATGTTTCTGCACATTCTGAATGAAGTTCCATTACATGTGGAGTGCCTCAGGACTCAATTCTTGGGCCACTATTGTTCTTGATTTTTATAAATGATCTGCCATCATGTACAAGTTTCATCATGTACAAGTCTGTCGTGTAAATTTACTTTATTTGCTGATGATACCACAATTTTATGAGCAGTAGAACAGATAGTAATCTTGAGGAATCCATTAATCACATACTATCACATGTGGTTAACTGGTTCATGGTGAATGGTCTCATTAAATTCCAGTAAGACCAATTTTATTCTGTTCTGTACAAAAAGAGAAAGAGAGAGAGAATTAAGTGTGACATGTGTTAATTAGCCTATAGAAAGATTGGAAACAACAAAACTTCTTGGAGTGCACATTCACAAGAAAATGAATTGGTCTTCGCATATCATAGATCTCTAAGAGGCTTAGCTCTGCTACGTATGTTTTATGGTTTGTCACTGTGTGTGTTGAACCTGACACTGCAAAAGTGGCATACTATGACTATTTTCACTCACTCTTTGAATACGCCATTATTTTTGGGGGCAACCAGCCATTAGCAAGGAAACTGATCATTGTTTAGAAGCAATATTTAAGAGTTATATGTGGGTTCCCCCAAGAGACTCATGAAGAAATAGCTTTCGAAAACTTAAGATATACACAACTATATGCCAGTATGTTTTTTCTCTCATATGTTTTGTCTATAAAAATATAGAGATGTTTGAACCAAACAGTTATTATCATGAGCATAACACGCAAAGGAAGAATGACATACACAACGAGCTTGGTGCAAAAGGGTGTCCACCACATTGAAACAAAATTCTTCAATGCTCTTCCTCCTGAAATAATGACAGAGATTCATAGCAAGAGTAAGTTTAAGAAAGCATTAAAATATTTCCACTAGCAAAAGCTTTTTACAGTTTATATGACTTTTTAAATAAATAAATTATAAGATTTTAAGATTATATAATACAAGTTGACATAATGCCACTAAGAATGTTATTTAACTTGAGCTCTGTATCCATTTGTGGTCTGTATCTGTTTTTCTGTAGTGCTTTAATGATTTGAATTAAAGGTATTCTTCTTTTTTCTGAATTGCTACTCAAAGAAATTATTATATAAATTTTTATATAATTATGTAATTCAAATGTCTGTATATGCTATAAGATTATCATTTTGTCTTTGTAAAAAGCTGACTCAATTCACATCCTTGTGAACCCAACACAGTTGGACCTATGGAACATGAAATAAAATAAAATCATAGAACTGATCTGGCAGAGATACAGCTGTTCTTGCTGCAGTAGGGCAGCGATGTTATTCTGGCAAGGAGGTGGGGGAGAGGGGTGGTTGGGTGAGGGGGGGAGTGAGGGGGGAGAGGGTTTGGAGCCAGTGATGTTACATGCTCACACGTTCATGTAAGAAGTCATTTATAGAATTAGATCCAGGATAGTGGTTATTTCCAGTAACAGATTCGCCGCATCATGATTTAATTCAAAATGGTCCCCAACAAAACCTAGAGAAACCTGATGAAAGTTTCCCCAAAAGACGCAAATAAAAGACATTTTACAAAATTTTATTTTACTAGAAAATGGAGTAATGGCGAAAATCAATATGGATGTTTAGCTTACTCCATATCTCACGACAAAGTTTATTGCTTTCCATGTCAACTTTTTTCATGTTTGCAGACAGAGATGATAAAAGAAGGATGTTGTGACTAGAAAAATCTGATTAGGAGGTTTCAAATGCATGAACAAAGTCACAAAACATGGAATGAACGATTAGATGGATGGAATTCTGTAAATAAATTAAAATACAGAAAAATAATAGAGAAGGAAAATGAGAGACTGATTAAGGAATCACAAGAGTATTGGTATAACTTGTTTCAAAGATCAATTAATATTATAAAATACTTAGCTTCACACAACCTGGCATTTAGAGGACCTTGAGAATCCCTTAACCTGAATGATAGCAGAAACAGTGGAAATGTTATAAACCTATTTAAATAGTTATCCAAATATGATCTAACACTAAAAGAGCAGTTGTAACGTATTAATGAAAAGCAACTTTGTCAGCATTATCTGAGCCATGACGTACAAACTGAATTAATTACATTGATGTCCAAATCTGTTATCAACAAATTTATAAACAGTGAAACAAGCAAAATATTATGCCTTTATGCTTGACTGTCCCAGGGATTCGAGCCATGTGGAACAAATGTTGCAGTGATTTGAGAATTTCCATGCAAATTCTGAAACCACTCGACCTTCTGCCGCCTTGAACACACTATGTTGTAGAGATAAGTGTGAGAGAGAGAGCCTATTTACTGCGCAACACATGTCTGTGAGTGCAGGATGGATGTTTATCATGGGAAGACAAGAGTTGCATCAGACGAGTGACGCTGACAAGTGTTTGTCACTCATGCCACAGAACCTGTATGGAGGATGCAAGGAGAAACTACATATTATTCCTTGGCAGTTGAATAACTGTAATTGCTATAGACAAGTGAAACATGATGTGTCTAGAGACTCTTACTTGATCTTGGTCTTAGACTTCCTAGAAGCAAGATCTGTTTTTGAATTTCTGGTTGTTATTAAACCCACCACATTATAGTTAATAGTATCTTATGGTGGTGGTGGTGGTTGTTGGATGTTTAAGGGGGACTAAACAGCGAAGGTCATCAGTCCCCAGTATCTTATGGTTATTGGTGTAGTTGACTTGCAAGAAGTTGTATGCTTATATGAAACTTGTGGAAATGAAAATATGCATGAAATGAACTGAAAGTATGAGGGCACCGAGTTATTTCTAGTGTGTATGAGAGAGAGAGAGAGCATTTTTTTAGTTCCTCTAAACACCATTATTTCGTCAGAGAAAAAGTTGTGGAGATTGACACAGCTGCATACCCATAGGAGAGGATCGGCTAAATGTTTCATATAAGTCAACTGCAGTAAGAGAATTGTGAAGTTCGCAATCCAGTTTCACACCGCTTCTCTTGTCACTGAAACCATTAGAATGTGGAAACCAACGTGATCAGGACTGGAAGAAAGAGGAATTTTCAAACAAAATCAAAATAAAAAGATATTGTGAGTTGCCAACGCAACCAATGATAACAAGACAGGGAAATTGTTTCGCAGAGTTGGATTATGCATAAATTGTAAAAAGGGGTGAAAATAAATAAATACCAAAAAGTAAAGATGCAAGGAAAATTACAACAGTTTAGACTAAGAAGAGTTACGATGAGATCTATTTGATGACGAAGATCCAGTGTGGAGAGTAAGCAGCCCTGACTAGAAATCTGTTCACCGACAACAACGCTGAAATCAACCTCTGATGCTGCCGGCACCCATGCTGTTCACTGGCGCTGATTCCAGACCTACTCACTGGCGCAGCCTAAAACTCTACGCCAGGTGAGCAAATGACAATTAATTGAGTGTGAAGTTAAGGACACTGTCCAATAATAGACTGTTAGTGTAGTTATTATACTCAGAGGTGATTTTTTTTAATGATAACTCAATCTAAAAGTAAGGGGAATATGGATAATACTCAAAAGACTGGGGAAATATCAGAACCAGCCATGGCCATGACAGTGAGTAGGGAAATGCCAGACTGTTCTGAAGTAGTGAATTTAATCAAAGCTCAAAACGCCCAAATTACTACTTTAAGTAAAAATCTAGGAGCTCAGAGCTTACAATTAAATTCTAGATTAGATGCACAAAGTAAAGAATTTACTGCTCAAAATACTTCTTTAAGAAAAGAACTAAATACAACTCTAAATGCCCAAAGTCTTAAATTAGACACAGTGAATATTCAATTAAATAATCAAATAGATGACCAGTGGGCTTCTTTAAGTAAGGAACTAAATGAAACCCTAAGTAAAGAAATAAGTGTGGTATATTCTAGTTTAAATAAACAAAATGAAGTCCTAAATGAGCAAGCTACAAATATGGGTTTACTAAGGAATGAATTTGACACTCTAAACCATAAAGTATAAAATTTGAGAGTAGATTTAAAGAAAGAATTAACGGGTCCTCTGAACATTCATGTAGACCAACTGTTCACTGACTTTTGTCAGACACAGAGTAACCGGTTCCAGGATTTGACAAAGAAACTAGAATTTGATATTGAAGACAAATGTAATAATAAAGAACTCGATCCTAATGAAAAATTAAAATCTTATGAAAATGTATGTAAAGTTAAATTTAATTCTGTAAGGCAGGAATGGGATACTTTGAAAGAGAGCACAGATCGACCTAAGAAAGTAATGTCGATTATTCAGTCGCAAATTACAGGTGTCAGTACACGAGTTGTCAGAACATGAGTAAATAAGGTAGGACAGAATTTCAAAGAGAATATGTCCAACTTTGATAAATGTAAGTAGTTTGGTGGAACCATTTGAACTATTTAAAGGTCGAGAAGTTACCGAGAGTATAATCTCCAGAAACATTTCGACTGTTGCTTTTTCCAAACTTAATGATAATAGCAATGTTATAGATGACTTGTGCGAAGAATTCAAACTTGTCCATGATAGAGTAGAAAATAGAATAACTTTACTTAATGTTGTGTTTCCCAGGAAAGTGGTAATTGTTTCATTGTGGGGAGGCTTTTACACAAAATTTAACAAGAATTATTGGTCCGGACGTTAACATTCCGTGTTAACATGCGGAGTGACAACTGTCGTATCCCTAGTTGTTTTCGGTGTTTCTTCTGTACTATTTTTCCTGCACCGAATTCCCTTCAAATCTTATACTATTCTGTAATCTATTCTTCAACTCTTAAACTATCCTATAATGTTAGTAGCTAGGAAACTAAATATGACTAAAAGATAATAGACTTAAGAGAATCACGAATAAAGAGTGATATCTAAATATGAAATGCAATAAATAGTATATAGTATTAGTGGAAAACATAATATGATGGTGCTATTCAAACAGAATGATATCTAGACAACATGAACTGAATATAATCTTTTATGTGAGTATAAAAATATAGTATAAGATTCATGACTAAACACCTATTTTATCGTAGTGTATAATTTTCTATTTAGTATAGAATATTTCATACCTTTTATGAAATTTGATGTAGATGGAAGGTTTGTATTTGTTTTGGAAGGGGTGGCTATTATATATTAAAGCATGATTTACACTAACAAATAAATTATGGCTAACACAGAACCCACACCACACCTTTCAAACGACCCTCGCGAACAAGTGTGACAGATTCTTCACCATTTGCCGTTCCATAGGGGTTGCTAAGATTTTCTTTGGGGACTTCAAAGGTGAAAGTGAGAACATCCATTCTGTACAAGACGTATAACACCATACTTCCTCTGGCTTCTCACTTAAGTTCTGGTGAAGTAGGGATCCTGGGAAAAGGGAGTGGGACGGGTTTCCTGTCTTTGGGCCTATCTTCTTTCACTTCTGCGATATTAGCAATCATTTCTACTTTTTCCTTTCTTACTTCTCATTTGAGTACCTATCTACCTTTTCCTCTTTCCATATTCAATTACTTCCATCACAGAAGTCCTTCTCATGTTCTGCGGTTTCGAATAACATACAACTTATTTTATATAAGTAGCCGAACAAATCAAACTACACAAAGATACTTACACATACACACAAAAAATACGATTACACAAACAATGATATTACACATCGAAAGGGGAGAACAGTCAAGCGTTGTAGGGGGAAAGGAATGTGTACATAGGGAAAGGATGAAAGGATGCACACATTGTCATTTACATCGAGTATACCTAAGTAAGAAGTGTGAATAATTAAGGAGAGCATAAGCCAGAGAAGAAGGGTTTGTGATAATTGTTATGGAAGGTCAGTCTGACAAATATTTTGATGACTGGTGGGATAGTGGGACTCTTATAACACAAGTGAACACATATGTATGAATAGTGTATAGATGTAGAATATATACCAAGAGCATAAAAGTTGAAAAGTAGAGGAGGACTCTAAGGTATTAAATGATGTATTAAAAAGCGAGTGTGAAGTGTGAAATGGATTTTGTAATTTTACCAGAGGATATTTAATTATGGTGTACATAAAGGTGTATACACGGATAATTAACCTAGAGGCCTATTCATAAGGGATAAGGAGGGCACACCCAGCATTTATTGGATATAAAGGGCAGATTGGCAGATCTAAGAAATGCTGACCTATACTGTTAGCGGACAGAGGCACCAAGAAGGGGATTGACCTGTATCATAGGAGGATAGGAATTTAAAGGGACGTACCTACTGAAACGGAAGGAGGAAGGGCACTCATGGGGTCAACCCACGTGCAAGGTATAAATGCTGATCCAAGGGGAAAAGGACAGTATCGTGACAGAAGTCACACATTTTTTGGGAATTTTTTGGTAAGTTCAAACTTTATATTTCACTATTATGTTTTCTGAGTGTCAATAGGAATTTTTTTCCCACTAATGTAAGTAATGAGGCCATTAAGTACTAAAGAGGCAATACATAGAATTAGAATAAAAGATGGAATATTCAAGGGTCCATGACACCTGGAATTTATGATTGGAAAAACAGCAGAAAACAAAAATTTTGGTGCTCTCGATTTTTAGATATTGAAAGAGCTAACTCCAACATGGGATGAAAGGTTCATGTTTTATAATTATAGTAGAATGGAAAAAAGGATTGACCAAGCAATAAGAACAAGAGTATTTATGTTTATTGGTAGAAAAAGACGTATTGTTGAAAAATGAAGTGTTATCCTGTGTGATATTAATGTACATGGTAATTATGTATAAAATATTGCTTGATGATCTAAGGAGGGGGATATGTAGTGATTCGATAATTTCCACATAAATTCTGGAACCACTCGACCTTCTGCCACCTTGTACACATGATGTTGTAAAGTGCGAGAGAGAGAGAGCCTATTTACTGCGCAACACATGTCTGTGTGTGCAGGATGGACGTTTATCGTGGGAAGACAAGAGTTACATCAGACACGTGACACCAACAAGTGTTTGCCGCTCGTGCCACTGAACCTGTATGGAGGATGCAAGGAGAAATTACGTGTTATTCCTTGCAGTCGAATAACTGCAATTGCTATAGACAAGTGAAACATGATGTGTGTAGAGACTCTTACTTAATCTTGGTGTTAGACTTGCTAGAAGCAAGACCCGTTTTTGAATTTCTGGTGGTTATTAAACCCACCACACTGTAATTATAGTTAATAGTATCTGATGGTTATCGGCATATTTGCTTGCAAGAGGTTGTATGCTTATATGAAACTTGTGGAAATGAAAATATCCCTGAACTGAACTGAAAGTATGAGGGTACTGAGTTATTTCTAGTTTGTGTGTGAGAAAGAGAGCATTTTTTTAGTTCCTCTAACCAGCATTATTTCTTCAGAGAAGAAGTTGTTGAGATTGATGCAGCTGTATATCCTAGAAGAGGATCGGCTAAACATTTCAAGTAAGTCAACTGTAGTAAAAGAAGTGTGTAGTTTGCAATCCAGTTTTGTACCGCTTCTCTTGTTGCTGAAACTGTTAGAACGTCAATAATATTAAGATTCTGTAATTACTCAATTGAAGATGTGGGGAAAAAATACTGTTTGCTGATGACAGCAACACACTGATCACAGCCAAAACTCCAGCACAGTTGAAAGAAAAGGCTAATGCAGCCCTCAAAGATGTTCACAAGTGGTCACTGAAAAATAAAGTAACTTTAAACATAAACAAAACTAATTGTATGTACTTCTGGTTGAATAAAAGACACAATGATGATAAATTAACAATTAATGATGATGTAATAGAATGTGTAATGGGTACCAAATTTTTGGGGTTGAAGGCAGATTGTCAGTTAAAACGGACAGAGCATGTAAAAGCTTTAACAATGACACTATCCACACCATGTTGTGCTCTACGAATACTTGCGCCAGTCTACAATATTTCATGCCTCAAAATGACATATTTTAAGTACATACCCTCAATCCTCAGTTATAGAATCATGTTTTGGGGAACAATTGATGGGGATATTCAGTCTGTCTTCAAGATACAGAAAAGAGCTGTACAGATAATAACAAATAGCAGCAATAGGACGCATTGTACTGATTTATTCAAGAAACTAGAAATTATGACTATCCCCTGTGAATACATTTTCCAGACTGTAATGTACATAAGAAAAATTATTCATCTTTACCCTACGAACATATCAATACATGACCATGAAACTAGATCCAGCTGCTACTTATACCTAAAGAGGAAAAACAAGTCCAAAACAAAGAACAATATGCTATATAATGGCCTAAAACTGTACAACAGACTGCTATTGAAATAAAAGGTGCAAATATACTTCATATCTTTAGCCAAAAGCTAAAAATGTATATTAAAAGTTGTTACAAGGTAAATAAGCATTTAGAATAATTGTAGATAGCTATTAAATAGACACAAATACCACATATGCCCACATAAAGCAACAGCATACGGGATAATTATAAATATTTTAAGAATTGACCTGTAAAAATGGTAAGAATTGAGTTGTAAACATTGTAAGAACCCATGTATGTTTTAGTTCATAACACACAATTGATGACATCTATACAATTTGTATTGTTATATGGATGAATGAACATATCAATCAATCACTCAAGAGATAGAGGAACTTTTCGCTGGGTTTATTGCCGCCGCGGAAACAACGGGAGATATTTAACAAATGACATTTTAAAGGAACTAGAAAATAAGGCCTAGACATCCAAAACTGTTGAGAACAGGGATATGATAACAGTTCCAATATGGTTGGCATTAAAAAAGGTGTTAGAATAAGAATACTCAAACCACGAGCTTTGTTCAAGTCATGCAGATGCCATTGTTGGAATTTGCTTTTGCTACATGCCGCTAACACTTCTACAACAGTTAAAACGTTTTTCAGCTCCATCAATAAAGTTTATGTGCTTTTTACAAAATCAAGCAAGTGTTGGGATCTTATAAAAACTAAATTGAAATTGACATTGAAACCTCTGTCTGAAACACAATTGGGAAGTAGAATCGGAGCTGTAAAAGCGATATTTTTGCAATTTGATGATGTCATCGCAAATGTAAGAGATGTGAAAAATAGAACTGATGATTCCGAAACTCTTAGCAACGATGAAGCAGTCTTGAAGGAAATGTTAACTTTTGAGTTAATTGTTGCAATACACGCATGGTATGAGATTTTACTACATGTCAATGTAAGTGAACTATGGCAATCGGTTCAAGTCAACTTGAAAGTCGCTATTGATAATTTATGTTCATTTTGTGACAGGATTCAAGAATTCTGTAACTCAAGATTTGAAACAAGCATAACATAAGCTCAATTGTTTGTAGAAAAAAATAGTAACGAAATTAAGTCTCAGTTAAGAAAAAAAAGACCAGCACAGAAAAAGTGGATGTTCGGTTATGAACAAATTGATGAACCTTCACAATCTGCTGAAATGCAGTGCACAGAGAGGTTTTTTAACACAATGATAGATGCTACAATAGTCGACACTGAATGTTGATTCAAAGTGCTTAATGAATATTTTCAATGATTTGATTTTATTTACTATATGCATTATTTTAAATCGTTATCCAAGGACAACCTTCACAAACATTGTAATGCGAAGAAGGTGAAAACAGCAACTTACAGCCTTTCAAACTTATAAGAAACTCTTTAACTTTTAAAATCCAACCTACAGGACTAAATGAAAGACACGAAACAACTTATTCAGTACATATCAGAAAATAATTTGGAACAAGTATATTAAAATCTCTACATAACAATCAGAATAATGCCCACAGTTCTGGTTAGTACAGGTTTTGCCGAGAGAAGTTTCTCAAGTTAAAATTGATTAAGACACACTTAAGAAGCACGATGTGCCACTGCCAAGGAAGACTATAAATTGAAATGAAAATTCCTGGTATTACCTACGATGTAATATTTTTTAAAAATAAGTGAGGCGAAAAGCTGGAAGTTTTGTTTATTTTTATGTGTGTTTAATGCAATTTTTGTTATTGCCATAATCCTTGTGTATTATAATAATAACATTTGATTATTGTATAATTCAGCCCATTTAATTTAACATTTTATTTCTGACCCCCCAATGATAAGAGCTTTTTGATAAGTATACAGTAAGAGACAGTGTCAAAAGCTTTCTTTGAATCTACAAGAGCTGCACAGGTTTTTTCTTAGTCTCAAAAAAAAAAAAAAAATCTTTTTTCGTGGTGGTAATCTCACCCGCTTTGACAGTGGGAAGATGACGTCCAAACTATATTGTAAGGAGCTAAGTAGATAACTTTGCTTTAAGTGTTGGCTCATCTTCATGTGCATACAACATTCTATTATTTTTGGTATGAGGGAGGCGGGCCGATGGTTACCAGGAGATGCTTTATCACCTTTCCTATGGACAGGTATTACAGCAATAATTTTTAGGCAATCTGAAAAGATTCCTTTGTATAACATTTGGTTGATGATTTGGTTAGCAGCAGTAGAATCGCTTTATTTATATTTTTTATTAGATGATTTGGAAGTCCATAGAAGTCTTTTGCTTTTAATCTGTTTAGTTTGGCAATTGCTTCACTAACCTGTCTTAAGATGCACAAGCCCAGCAGAAGTCATCATGTTGCGTACTCTCTAGAGCTAAAAGCAAAACTACAGCTTTATTTGTATCTTTGCCAGAACTAGTAAAGTGTGCATTTAAGATGTTTTGGTGAATGGAATGTTATTGTGTTTATTTTCAGAGCTTATGTCTGTTCTGATATCTTTCCATGCTGCTTTACACTTATTTGTTGAATTGAGTATGTAATTGCCATTGGCATTCCTCTTAGTTCTTGGTAAACATTTTAAAAATATGATAAATGCAAGAGAAGCTACTACAGAACCAGATTCTGAAACCAGACATAATTATAAAGGGGTGTTTATACATGTTGGAACGAATTTGTTAAAGAGTAGCATTGAGGAAGAAATGGCAAACGAAACAAGAAACATGATTTGTTCTGCAAGAAATATGTATGCAGGATCTCGGCTGATACTTAGCAGAATCATATACAGAAGGTCAGTGAGTGAAAAATATATTGCCAAAATAAACTGTGCTCTTAAAGAACAATGTGATCATCTTGGGGCAGTTTTTATAGACCCAAACAAATTCCTATGTGAAAACTCACTCGCGAAGGATGGCTTGCATTTAAATAGACTGGGGTCTGTAACATTCAGCAGAATGTTTGCAGATGTCTGCAAAATCATTACAAGCAAGGGAAACTAATATGGCCTGAAGGGGGTAAAAAATCATACACTGTAGCTGGAAAAGAAAAATACAAGCACCATACAAAAAAAGACGATGCTAAAGAATTTGCCTCAGAATACAGCTCACAACATGTAAACCAACAAAAGAAAAATTACATAAAAGTACTTCATCAAAATATTCAATACTTTGGTAACAAGAAATTAGAAGCAGAAGTACTGAGTGAAATAAGACCAGACATATTATGCACCAGTGAATACGGACAAATTGAAAGTAAAATCAGTAATGTTGCAGTAAAGGACTACAAACTAGCTAGTTACTTCTGCAGATCGAAATATAAGGGTGGTGGTGTTTGTATATGTATTAAAACAGGTACTCTCCTAAAGAATGTAAACAGTGAAGCTGCTACATTGCCCTTAGCTAGAGAAAAAGACTTTGAAGTTACTGGTATAGTGACAGAGGATTTTAGTGTGTTTTGTGTGTACAGATCAGCATGTGGCAATATTAGCATCTTTCTGAAAAAAATTGCTAGCTTATTGAGAATGAATATGAAGAGAAACCTTATTATATGTGGAGATTTCAACATTGACATGGGAAAAGACACAAAAATAGGACAGGTTTGTGAAGAATTGTTAATACAGCATAACATGAAAGTAACAATAACTGCACCAACAAGAGTGACTTCATAAAGTGAGACAGTTATTGACAACATAATTACTAATATGTGTAACTATGAGTCACATGTAGTTCAGACAGAAACATCTGATCATCATTGACAACTAATCAGGTTTTGCAGAAGTAATGACACAGTATCAGAACCAAAATGAACAACCAAAGAAATTAGGATCATCAGTGAACAAAATATCAACATCTTTAGAACACTGTTAAGTAAGGAAACCTGGAATGAAACCCTATAGGCTCAGAGTGTAAATGAAAAATATGATGTATCTAAAAACAAAGATGATGTGACTTACCAAATGAAAGTGCTGGCAGGTCGACAGACA
The DNA here is from genome assembly GCF_021461395.2 of Schistocerca americana. Classification (NCBI taxonomy): domain Eukaryota; kingdom Metazoa; phylum Arthropoda; class Insecta; order Orthoptera; family Acrididae; genus Schistocerca; species Schistocerca americana. The sequence goes on from NC_060123.1 coordinate 181,856,699, forward strand.
CACAAGTCTTATCCCTGCTGAAGAGCCACATTCAGAATCTGATCCAGTCCCGGAAAGTATCCTGTCACAAGTGGGGCACTTTTGTGGTTCTTCTGTGGGAGGTTCTGGGTTTGAGAGGATGAGGAAGTGGCTCTGGTTATTTGCTTCTGTACCAGGTCGGGAGGGTAGTTGCAGGATGCGAAAGCTGTTGTCAGGTTGTTGGTGTCCAGCAGGGATACGACTTCCTCAAATCCTGCCCTGAAATGAGATCCATCCTTCATGAAATCCTCCCCACTCCACCAAGAGTGTCTTTCCGCCGTCCACCTAACCTTCATAACCTCTTAGGTCATCCCTATGAAATCCCCAAACCACCTTCCCTACCCTCTGGCTCCTACCCTTGTAACTGCCCCCGGTGTAAAACCTGTCCCATGCACCCTCCCACGACCACCTACTCCAGTCCTGTAACCCGGAAGGTGTACACGATCAAAGGCAGAGCCACGTGTGAAAGCACCCATGTGATCTACCAACTGACCTGCCTACACTGTGACGCATTCTATGTGGGAATGACCAGCAACAAACTGTCCATTCGGATGAATGGACACAGGCAGACAGTGTTTGTTGGTAATGAGGATCACCCTGTGGCTAAACATGCCTTGGTGCACGGCCAGCACATCTTGGCACAGTGTTACACTGTCCGGGTTATCTGGATACTTCCCACTAACACCAACCTATCCGAACTCCGGAGATGGGAACTTGCTCTTCAATATATCCTCTCTTCCCGTTATCCACCAGGCCTCAATCTCCGCTAATTTCAAGTTGCTGCCACTCATACCTCACTTGTCATTCAACAACATCTTTGCCTCTGCACTTCTGCCTCGACTGACATCTCTGCCCAAACTCTTTGTCTTTAAATATGTCTGCTTGTGTCTGTATATGTGTGGATGGATATGTGTGTGTGTGCGAGTGTATACCCGTCCTTTTTTCCCCCTAAGGTAAGTCTTTCCGCTCCCGGGATTGGAATGACTCCTTACCCTCTCCCTTAAAACCCACATCCTTTCGTCTTTCCCTCTCCTTCCCTCTTTCCTGATGAGGCAACAGTTTGTTGCGAAAGCTTGAATTTTGTGTGTATGTTTGTGTTTGTTTGTGTGTCTGTCGACCTGCCAGCACTTTCATTTGATAAGTCACATCATCTTTGTTTTTAGATATATTTTTCCTACGTGGAATGTTTCCCTCTATTATAACCATATCATGAAAAATATGATGCATTTATTTCAACAATTAAATACCATTTTAATGTAGCATTTCCCAAGAAAGGCTTCAAGATCAAACACAGTGAATTACCAGTGAAATACTAGAACAGCGAAGGAAGGTGCAGGATCTGAGATGGATGGGCGAAGCTGAAAACTATAAAATGTTAAAAAAAATAAGAAGTATAGAAAAACAATAAGAGAAGCAAAAGCAAGAGCAATTGACACCACCATAACTAACTCAAAAAACAAGGCAAAGGCAGCTTGGAATGCAATTAATACTGAAAGAAAGGAAAAATATGAGTCAAACAAAGAAGAAGGTATTAGGCCAATTAAAATAGACAACACAGTGGTCACAGATGGTATGGAAATAGCAAACATCCTGAATAATAACTATATCAGTGTAGTAGAAAACCTAAAATTGGAAAGAAATAGTCAAAAACAGAAGAGTATTAAGGTACCAAAGAGATCACGCAGTACTATGTTCTTAAGACCAGTCACGGAAGATGAACTACGGAAAACTAGACAGAAACTGAAGTCCAAGAAATCAGCTGGTGATGATGAAATATCAGATCATGTAAAAAAGCTGGTAAGTGAGCAGATAATAACACCACTGCTGAACGTAGCAAACTGTTCTTTCAGAGATAGAATTTTTCCAGAAAAACTGAAGATAACGAAGGTGGTGCCAGTGTACAAGAAAGGGGATATGGACGACCCCAACAACTACAGACCAGTTTCGCTTATATCAGGTTTCTTGAAAATCCTAGAAAACCTTATGTATACCAGTTTAGTTAATTATTTGGACAAACATAACATTCTCATACCCTCACAACTTGGTTTCAGAATACATTTTACAGTCCTTAGATGAAAAAAAGGTTTTCTCTGCAATGTTTCTGGATCTTTCAAAAGCATTTGACACCATTGACCATGAAATGCTGATACAAAAATTAGGCAATTATGGCAGTCAAGGGCAACCAGGTGAATGGATAAAATCATACTTGTGCAACCGCAAGCGGTATGTATCATTAGGAAACTCATACCAGTCAGAAACCAAACCTATCAAATATGGGGTGCCGCAGGGTTCGGTAATGGGGCCATTGTTATTTAATGTGTTTGTTAATGATATAGGTGTTGAGGAGGAAGAAAAGAAAATATTGTATTCTGATGACATGACAACACTAAATAGTGACCAAAATATGGAACAGCTTGAGAGAAGCGCATACATATCTGCAAGTGTCACAACTCAATGGCTGTTGGAAAATGAACTGGTTATAAATCCTAAAAAGACTATGTACACAGTGTTTAGAAACAAGGAGAAGGCTGTAAATATGGATTTAGAGGTTGATGGAACAAGGCTGGAAGTAGAAGAAGTACAATCTGCTAGATTCTTAGGTATTCTTGTGGATAATGACCTGAAATGGAAAAAAACATATTAATACTGTCTTTAAGAAACTGAGCTCTGTCATATTCTTAATGATGCAGCTATCACAGTTTTCAGACAATAACTTCTGTGTACAGTATATCATGGACTTTTCGAAGCTTAGTTACAGTATGGAGTGACTGTGTGGGGAAACTCAAACAAACAAGAGACAAAACAAGTGTTAACATTACAGAAAAAAAAGCAATTAGGACCATTTTAACAAGAAAGACCTCTGGAACATGCAGAAACTGTTTCAAAAAGTTAGGTATCTTAACTTTTTCAGTGTTGTATATATACAAAACAATAATGTACATCACAAAAGATAGTAAGGACTGGAATACAAATGCTAGTGTACACACCAACAATACAAGAAGGAAGAATGAAGTACAGAACATACCCCACCGACTGGCAAATGCTAGAAAATGTAAGCTAAAGGGGTAGAAAAATAAGTGATAATGAATGTTACTACTTTTACATATCCTATATTACACGTACATTTCTGTACACAATGTAATTTTACAGGATCAAATAAAATTCAGTTCAATTCAATCTCTACACCCCTCTTGCTGCTGTGTAAGCTTTCTTCTAAGCTTGATTCTGTTGCAACGTCTCATAGTGCACCATCATTCTTCCCTATGTTTGTCACGTCCGGCCATCCTGATTTAGGTTTTCCGTGATTTCCCTAGATCACTCCAGGCAAATGCCGGGATGGTCCCTTTGAAAGGGCACAGCCGAATTCAAAGAAGTGAGAATGTGTAGCTCATGGAATTGGTCTTCTCGTACATACCCATTGGCCAAGGCAGATCCATTGTGACCAAAATGTGTTGGAGCTTCATCATACTTAAATCATATGCTACATCCTGTTTCCTGTAGTACAATCAGTACCAAGTTTAGAACACTGTTCTGAATCAAGTTCCTGTAGACAGTACCTGGAAAGTCTGCTGGTAAAACATTGTGACCATGAAGACGGTCACGTCCTATTCCAGTACATGCATTGATCACATCCAATTCCAGTCCATGAATTCGTAAAAATAGCATCTGCAATGAACCGTACAAATGTTGGCCTGATTCCTGCTTTCATGTAGTATGACCTGACTCCAACTGAACAGCTCTGTCAGGAGGATCAATATGGAGTTAGATCAGCTGCTTCAGGAAGCTACTTTCTTTGGCATAAGTTTGGTTCCTGTTGATGCTATTGGTTGGCGGTACTTTGCAAGGCATGGCCTGCATCTCAGTACGAAAGGGAAGGTAAACTGGCCAGGATGATAGCAAAATCCTTTAAGGGGGGAGGGAGGTGCACTGCAACTCATGGGACTACCTCTTTTTTGGGCCAAGATCAGTATCTGGTGATTCAACATTGGATGAAATTATGCTCAGTGAGTAGCTCAGACAGGCAGGAACTAGAGATGTTAAAATATCACAAGATTCTCATAAAAGTACAGTGAAAATTAATGTTAATGTATTGCATCAGAATATCAGGGGATTAAAAAACAAAGTTTACAAGCTTCTTATTACCATGTACATTAATATCACATAGGATAACACATCATTTTTCAACAATACATCTTTTTCTACCAATAAACATAAATACTCTTGTTCTTATTGCTTGGTCAATCCTTTTTTCCATTCTATTATAATTATAAAACGTGAACCTTTCATCCCATGTTGGAGTTAGCTCTTTCAATATCTAAAAATCGAGAGCACCAAAATTTTTGTTTTCTGCTCTTTTTCAAATCATAAATTCCAGGTGTCATGGACCCTTGAATATTCCATCTTTTATTCTAATTCTATGTATTACCTCTTTAGTACTTAATGGCCTCATTACTTACAGTAGTGGGAAAAAAATTCCTATTGACACTCAGAAAACATAATAGTGAAATATAAAGTTTGAACTTACCAAAAAATCCCAAAAAATGTGTGACTTCTGTCACGATACTGTCCTTTTCCCCTTGGATCAGCATTTATACCTTGCACGTGGGTTGACCCCATGAGTGCCCTTCCTCCTTCCGTTTCAGTAGGTACATCCCTTTAAATTCCTATCCTCCTACGATACAGGTCAATCCCCTTCTTGATGCCTCTGTCCGCTAACAGTATAGGTCAGCATTTCTTAGGTCTGCCAATCTGCCCTTTATATCCAATAAATGCTGGGTGCGCTTTCCTTATCCCTTATGAATAAGCCTCTAGGTTAATTATCCGTGTATACACCTTTATGTACACCATAATTAAATATCCTCTGGTAAAATTACAAAATCCATTTCACACTACACACTCGCTTTTTAATACTTCATTTAATACCTTAGAGTCCTCCTCTACTTTTCAACTTTTATACTCTTGGTATATATTCTACCTCTATACACTATTCATACATATGTGTTCACTTGTGTTATAAGAGTCCCACTATCCCACCAGTCATCAAAATATTTGTCAGACTGACCTTCCATAACAATTATCACAAACCCTTCTTCTCTGGCTTATGCTCTCCTTAATTATTCACACTTCCTACTTAGGTATACTCGATGTAAATGACAATGTGTGCATCCTTTCATCCTTTCCCTATGTACACATTCCTTTCCCCCTACAACGCTTGACTGTTCTCCCCTTTCGATGTGTAATATCATTGTTTGTGTAATCATATTTTTTGTGTGTATGTGTAAGTATGTTTGTGTAGTCTGATTTGTTCGGCTACTTATATAAAATAAGTTGTATGTTATTCGAAACCGCAGAACACGAGAAGGACTTCTGCGATGGAAGTAATTGAATATGGAAAGAGTGAAAGGTAGATACGTACTCAATTGAGAAGTAAGAAAGGAAAAAGTAGAAATGATTGCTAATATCGCAGAAGCAAAAGAAGATAGGCCCAAAGACAGGAAACCCTTCCCACTCCCTATTCCCAGGATCCCTACTTCACCAGAACTTAAGTGAGAAGCCAGAGGAAGTATGGTGTTATACGTCTTGTACAGAATGGATGTTCTCACTTTCGCCTTTGAAGTCCCCAAAGAAAATCTTAGCAACCCCTATGGAACGGCAAATGGTGAAGAATCTGTCACACTTGTTTGCGAGGGTCGTTTGAAAGGTGTGGTGTGGGTTCTGTGTTAGCCATAATTTATTTGTTAGTGTAAATCATGCTTTAATATATAATAGCCACCCCTTCCAAAACAAATACAAGCCTTCCATCTACATCAAATTTCATAAAAGGTATGAAATATTCTATACTAAATAGAAAATTATACACTACGATAAAATAGGTGTTTAGTCATGAATCTTATACTATATTTTTATACTCACATAAAAGATTATATTCAGTTCATGTTGTCTAGATATCATTCTGTTTGAATAGTACCATCATATTATGTTTTCCACTAATACTATATACTATTCATTGCATTTCATATTTAGATATCACTCTTTATTCGTGATTCTCTTAAGTCTATTATCTTTTAGTCATATTTAGTTTCCTAGCTACTAACATTATAGGATAGTTTAAGAGTTGAAGAATAGATTACAGAATAGTATAAGATTTGAAGGGAATTCGGTGCAGGAAAAATAGTACAGAAGAAACACCGAAAACAACTAGGGATACGACAGTTGTCACTCCGCATGTTAACACGGAACATTAACGTCCGGACCAATAATTCTTGTTAAATTTTGTGTAAAAGCCTCCCCACAATGAAACAATTACCACTTTCCTGGGAAACACAACATTAAGTAAAGTTATTCTATTTTCTACTCTATCATGGACAAGTTTGAATTCTTCGCACAAGTCATCTATAACATTGCTATTATCATTAAGTTTGGAAAAAGCAACAGTCGAAATGTTTCTGGAGATTATACTCTCGGTAACTTCTCGACCTTTAAATAGTTCAAATGGTTCCACCAAACTACTTACATTTATCAAAGTTGGACATATTCTCTTTGAAATTCTGTCCTACCTTATTTACTCATGTTCTGACAACTCGTGTACTGACACCTGTAATTTGCGATTGAATAATCGACATTACTTTCTTAGGTCGATCTGTGCTCTCTTTCAAAGTATCCCATTCCTGCCTTACAGAATTAAATTTAACTTTACATACATTTTCATAAGATTTTAATTTTTCATTAAGATCGGGTTCTTTATTATTACATTTGTCTTCAATATCAAATTCTAGTTTCTTTGTCAAATCCTGGAACCGGTTACTCTGTGTCTGACAAAAGTCAGTGAACAGTTGGTCTACATGAATGTTCAGAGAACCCGTTAATTCTTTCTTTAAATCTACTTTCAAATTTTATACTTAATGGTTTAGAGTGTCAAATTCATTCCTTAGTAAACCCATATTTGTAGCTTGCTCATTTAGGACTTCATTTTGTTTATTTAAACTAGAATATACCACACTTATTTCTTTACTTAGGGTTTCATTTAGTTCCTCACTTAAAGAAGCCCACTGGTCATCTATTTGATTATTTAATTGAATATTCACTGTGTCTAATTTAAGACTTTGGGCATTTAGAGTTGTATTTAGTTCTTTTCTTAAAGAAGTATTTTGAGCAGTAAATTCTTTACTTTGTGCATCTAATCTAGAATTTAATTGTAAGCTCTGAGCTCCTAGATTTTTACTTAAAGTAGTAATTTGGGCGTTTTGAGCTTTGATTAAATTCACTACTTCAGAACAGTCTGGCATTTCCCTACTCACTGTCATGGCCATGGCTGGTTCTGATATTTCCCCAGTCTTTTGAGTATTATCCATATTCCCCTTACTTTTAGATTGAGTTATCATTAAAAAAAATCACCTCTGAGTATAATAACTACACTAACGGTCTATTATTGGACAGTGTCCTTAATTTCACACTCAATTAATTGTCTTTCGCTCACCTGGCGTGGAGTTTAAGGCTGCGCCAGTGAGTAGGTCTGGAATCAGCGCCAGTGAACAGCATGGGTGCCGGCAGCATCAGAGGTTGATTTCAGCGTTGTTGTCGGTGAACGGATTTCTAGTCAGCACTGGTGAGTTGCAGCTGGTACCGATGGCATCAGTTGCTCGTTATGGGGTCCATGCCCCGGCGATGTGCGTGAGGGCTGCTTACTCTCCACACTGGATCTTCATCATCGAATAGATCTCATCGTAACTCTTCTTAGTCTAAACTGTTGAAATTTTCCTTGCATCTTTACTTTTTGGTATTTATTAATTTTCACCCCTTTTTACAATTCATGCATAATCCAACTCTGCGAAACAATTTCCCTGTCTTGTTACCATTGGTTGCGTTGGCAACTCACAATATCTTTTTATTTTGATTTTGTTTGAAAATTCCTCTTTCTTCCAGTCCTGATCACGTTGGTTTCCACATTCTAATGGTTTCAGTGACAAGAGAAGCGGTGTGAAACTGGATTGCGAACTTCACACTTCTCTTACTGCAGTTGACTTATATGAAACATTTAGCCGATCCTCTCCTATGGGTATGCAGCTGTGTCAATCTCCACAACTTTTTCTCCGAAGAAATAATGGTGTTTAGAGGAACTAAAAAAATGCTCTCTCTCTAACACACACACTAGAAATAACTCGGTACCCTCATACTTTCAGTTCATTTCATGCATATTTTCATTTCCACAAGTTTCATATAAGCATACAACCTCTTGCAAGTCAACTACACCAATAACCATAAGATACTATTAACTATAATGTGGTGGGTTTAATAACAACTAGAAATTCAAAAACAGATCTTGTTTCTAGGAAGTCTAAGACCAAGATCAAGTAAGAGTCTCTAGACACATCATGTTTCACTTGTCTATAGCAATTACAGTTATTCAACTGCCAAGGAATAATACGTAGTTTCTCCTTGCATCCTCCATACAGGTTCTGTGGCATGAGTGACAAACACTTGTCAGCGTCACTCGTCTGATGCAACTCTTGTCTTCCCACGATAAACATCCATCCTGCACTCACAGACATGTGTTGCGCAGTAAATAGGCTCTCTCTCTCACACTTATCTCTACAACATAGTGTGTTCAAGGCGGCAGAAGGTCGAGTGGTTCCAGAATTTGCATGGAAATTCTCAAATCACTGCAACATTTGTTCCACATGGCTCGAATCACTGGGACAGTCGAGCATAAAATTCAAAGGAATTCTCTTTCACTTCTTTGAATTATTTTCTATGGGACCATCTAAAGGTAACTGCTTTACACAGCACATATTCCTTATGCAGAGACACTTTGAGGTGTAGCAAGGCAAAACAGCTCTGCTTGCTAAAATTCTACCCCGTAAGTACTTTTTTTTGCAGTTTCCATGCAACATGTAATGCAATACCACAATATTGCTAAATTCTTTGTCACACTGTATTTCTATAAACTTTATTATTCATGGAATAGTTTAGACTGCTGATGCCACTAGTGTTTATATTTCATATTAAAAGTGTTCATTCCCCTGTTTCTAACAAATTTTTAACTTTTTCCAAAAACTGTGTACTTAAAAATTAGTTAGTAACCAAAATTATCATATTCCAGACAGTTTGAATCTTAAAATGAGATCTTGTCAAAATTCTACTCTCACAGTTTTGTAGCTATGGTTTTTCTGATTACAAAAATGTATAACTTTCCTAGAATTAACTGTTATTTTGTGATATATTCCAATTAGAAAATAAAACTTTCCAAAAAGTTCTTGGTAGTCTTTGGAATTCTCCATGCACATTAAAAATTTTACATCATAAGATAGTGCTGGTACCTATCATTTTGCTACTTTAGATTATATAGCTTATAGTCATTCATGATACCTTCACTGCTGATTTTTTTATATTCTTGTAGCTTTTTCTGTCTCTTGTGTTAGTATCTCAAGTGTAATAGTTCATATTTTAACATTTTGTAATTTTTGTAGTACTCACATCCATGAATAGGCATCAAGCAATAAGTCACAGTCTGTCATGTCCGGTAATCAAGATGTAAATACCTATGTTAGGCTGTCAATACAGTCACTGTGTTATTAATGAGTCGGTGGTTTGTATTCAACTAGCATAGTCACTATGTCTGTTCCATGTCAATCGTATTCAGCATGTACGGTACCATATTGCGGTTGAGCAATGAAGAGGCATAGTTGCTTTGTTGATATTTGCCACTCTTGACTTTCTAACACCACTCAGGTCTTTGTAGCTTACCGATCTGTTTTGTAAACCCTGTATTAATACTTTACAGGCAAGGTGATCAGTATGACTTAGTTTAGTATCAATAATGTGAAGAGAATGAAAAAATAAATTTCACAGTGGTTGTGTACTTTCGTTAAATAACTGTTTACAATATAAAAAAATCATAAGAGGATAAATGGTGAAGATGAACTTTCATGAGACTTAAGATTAAGAGGCACACAAAAATGTGATTGGTAACATTATTTTAGTAAAATCAGATGTTTCAATAACTTTTCAGTTATGTGTCTTTTGTATCTATATGTATGCACATAAAATTCTGTTTTCATATATATAATTTTCTGTACCATGAATGTCATAAAATGGGTGCTAGATAAATAAGCAGCTTGATCAGCTTGTCACTGAAGTTCACAATATACATGAAGGATTTTTTACAGTCTGTTTATATGGACTTTTCTCCATGTTTTGGTGTGAGCAATCTACCCCAAAACTTTGCAAAAATATTTCTGATACACCCAGTATATTTGCTGACAATGATAATAGCAAGACACAACATCTACAGCCAACAAAAATTTGCAGTGAAAGTCAATCATTCTCCTATCTGCATTTTAGCATATTAACCAAAATATGAAATGGGGCATTTATAATTTAATAAGCATCCAAGAGATTGACATGAAGATAAAACCAATGGTATTCTTCACTGACCACACTTGTGAACTTTTAAAGTCATATCTTAATTTACAATGTTAATTATGATAAGCAAACTAAATGAGCCTAAGTAACATTTGTTGTGGTGAGATAAGCAGTGGCTATGATCGTATTGCTGTATGTGGACTGTAGCTACTCTAGGATGTTTCGTATTCAAGATGTCTCATTGTCTTCATGTATTAATGACATTCCTTTCTCTTTATATAAAGAGAAGTGTGCTTGCTTTCTATATTTTTTTATTTTACCAGGCCTATATCAAGCACATGCTCACCATCACCAGCTTTAGTTTTTACTTTGAAACCTTCATAGAAGTTTTTGCAGATGTTCTATCAATTTTGTTTGGTTTCTAGCACATTCTCATATTAATACAAATGAGGCTAATCATGCTTTGTGATGTGTCACTGTTATTATAAAGCACAATTAGTCTCAAATGAACTAATATGAGAATGTGCTAAAAGTAAAATATCAGGCTGCTGATGGTGAGCATGTGCTCAATACCAGTCTCGTAAATTGAAAAATATGAAAAGCAAGCAGCCTTGCTTTATATACAAATAAAAAAATGTTATTTATAAAGTAGGACCTGTCTGACGAGTGAAGTGTAATATTAAAATATATACTGTCTTCTGTTTCTATATTCATTATAGTTACACTTAAATAAATGCGCCCTAAACGGAATTGCAGCCCCTTTCCTAATCATCAGCTCATCGTCTTATTACCGATATGTTTCCTCCTTTACAGATTAATGAAATACAAAGGGTATGATGGTGTGCATGGGTGGGGGGGGGGGGGGGGGGACGAGAAAGGAAAAAAGAGGAGGAGAATTGTGGATTTCAGATTGAAATATGTCTCTTTTTGGCCAGTCTGTCTGCGGGCTGGGAATGATAAGTTAATTTTTGAGTGTCAAATAGCAACACTACAAGAGAAAGAATGGAGCAAAGACAGATCAACTTATTACCATTAATTAATGTCATGTAATTTGATAGCCTAATTTTTCCCAAATGGCAATAGAACTGTGTACAGGTTTGTAATAATCACAAGGCAACACTAATAACACAAGTAATTTATAACATGGTCACTCTTAACTAATGTGCAATCATTTTCCAGTGTTTGTCACATTTCATAAATACTCTGTATACATATTATGGGGAAACATAACCTGTGTTACAGCTGCCAGAGACTGTGGTCATGTATGTATTAATTGCGTTTGTCCACACGTTTGGGTGGCTGAAAGCTCATTTTGTGACAGCCTTTTGTTTTGCCTGTCTGTGATTCAGCATCTCTACAATATGCTGAGCAAGAACTATCCTTTTCATAATTATAGCAGCAGTAACGTGCATGTACAGTATTTAATATCATCTTTAGATGATTCTATATTATCATAACTGATCATACTGATAAATAATTTTTGCAAATTGTTCTGCTTTTTCACTATTTTGATATCAAATTACCTAATGGGAAATATCCCTCTTTCCCCTCCCCCCTTTCCCCAAATAATAGGATATAAGTACACTGTATACTAGAAAACTCCAGACAAAATTTCATTTTCTTTTTGTTGAGCAAAAAAGGCATTATAGGTGTGCTACTATTATTGTTATTTTTAAGAGCATCAGCAAAACCTTCTCTGAAAAATCACTTGTTACAAAGCACAATAAACTTTTAAAAATCATCATTGCATCACAGAAGTAGTACTGATTGCTTCATCAAATGCTATCTAATGAAGCAGCTTTTCATCACCAAAGTATTTGAAGCTCAGTTATTCTCCAAGACCCTGTTTTTCTTGACTTGTCACAATGTTTATGACCTGAGTGAGCTTTTGAAGCAGTATAATTTGATTACTATTGCCAACAATAAGAAACTTACAAAATAGATTATTGGAGTCTACAACATCACATCTATAGTGTGTTGTAGTAGCTATCATTTCCAGCTTACAACATAAAAAATGTTATTTATCAATGTGTTGCTTTCTTCCATAAAATATGTCATTAAATCTTATGGGCTGTGAATGTCATCTGTTTATTTATTCTTCTCCTACTCTGTTGTTCTCCCTCTCCCTGAAAATGTGAATAATTGTAGATCTCAAACTTGTTTTAACTTTTAAGCCACATTTGTGCTTTTCCTTGGTGTCTTACCCTTCTAACATTCAGTTGTATGGTAAAGATCCATTACAGCTTTTAAGTGTTGTTATTGATAGCAAAAATTCACATTCTAGGAATATAATCATTTATATCCTAGTGTGACTTTCAACTACAAAGTGGTGACATACTTCCTATTCATATCTATCACTTACATAATGTACCCTCATAATGTCAGCAGCAAATTGCCTGTGACGACAGATGGCAAAGACAATTTAATCAACCTTATTGTGTCAACTTCTCCTGTTTCCTTTACTGTACATTGTGTATTTCTTGATCCAAGGTTATGAAGGAATTTCCTTACATTAACCCTGGTACATATGTTACAATTTTTTTTCTTTCCATACCATGTTCTTTTCAACCAGTAAAGGGACTGAAGAGCCAAATGGTTGTGTTGTGTTTTCAAGTTTACTGGATTCCAAGTTTCTATGAACCTTGTTCATGTTTAATAAATGTTCTCTCTCATCTTGTGTCATGTATTGTTCACATTAGTGTGTACTACTAGTGCACTATTCTGTGCATTAATACATACATTACTTATGAAGGAAGATGTGCTGATGACTTTATGACCAAAACATTCTATTATTTCTTAAGTATGATAATATTTATTTATATTTTCAGTATCAAATTATAGTCAACAGCATCAGTTTAAAATCTGTTACAGTCAAGTGCCTTGGCATTTATTAGTGTTGTATTAATGGGATGCTTATCAAATTTTCATTTCTAACCTTGCATTTTATTTAATTTAAACTAAAGATTTCCATACAAAGTTTGTGATATGTGGAGTGCCTTGTGAAGGTAAAAATTTTTGTAACTGATGATATAAAAGGCAGACTAATTCATGATATGAAGAGCTGAATTACCAGAGTCAACATAAAAACAAAAACTCGATAACTGTGTGGAACATGGATATTATATAACTGTATAACATTGATCAATAAATAAACTATGTAGATGATATCTGGATGCAACATTTAACAAATGCTTTTGATTTTTGGTGAAGATATATTCCACAAAACATACTTTAAAAGTATTTTCTTTGCACAATATACAACAAAATGTTCCATTTAATCCACATCATTTAACAATGGGAAGCATCTTCACTAGGGCACAAGACTCCATTAACATTACAATGAATATGGTACACTTAACATTTCATTTCAAGTGCACCCTAAAATTTTTAGTGTTAGGTACAAACATTCAACTCAGTATTTTCAAATATTTTCCAGTCACAACAGGTAACAATGGGGAAACAGCAATCACATGGGCTTCCACTCAGCTCGTAATGTCTCAAAATTAAAGTAAATTCTTAGAATATGACAGGGAGCTTTTGTACACTAAAAGCACACAGTAAATGATTTTGTCTACTCTATGCTGATAACCATAATTTAAAATAATATTGCACTTTTCATTTAGCACACATAAAAACCAATTAGCTTTACAACAATCTTTATGACATTACTATTGGGTCAGATCAGGCATCTAAGTACATATTTTATTAACATGAGTATTCAAAAACAGACATGCCTGCAGAACTACTGGTTTAACAGATGCAACAGCTCCATATGGATGGAAGACAAAAGCGACACTTCTATACAAGCAGAGTGGTTTCTTTCTTCATCACTGACAGCAAAATATAACTATCTTTACATGACTATACAAATTGTGCACCCCTGTTTATTTTATACATTCTATATATATATATAAATATCTCACTTTGGATGAACTATTCTTAAAACATTCTCACTTAACATTTTAGTAGTTGTGCTTCATAGAAAAAGGAGGAAACTGTGAAATTTTGATTGCTTTTCGCCATGTGGAATTACATCAAGATGGAATGAGGAAAGTGAAGGCACAGAGTGTAAAAAGAGGGGATCATGAGGTACAACGATTGAGGCTGCAAACTGGCAGGTTAACAGGTAAAACTAACACCAAAAAATATTGTCCTCTTGTGTTTTCACTTCTAAAAGGGTCCCAACAAGTTCGACATCACATCAACAAGAAACAATTATCACTGGATTAGCCAAAAACTTTGATAAAAATACACACAGGACTATTATACATACATCTGCCTTAAATATAACATTCTGCAACAGTTAACATACATCTGAATAATTTTGTATAACATAATTATTCTTGTAATGTATTTTCACATTATCACGATTTATAACTCTGATAAATATAGATCCCAAACTTTCATTTGCAGCCTCAAGATAATACCGAGATGAGGACTCGTGCAAAATTGACTCAAAGTCGGTCGATCGGTCGGTCGGAATCCAAGTGAACAAAGCACACACATTTAGGCACTCGGAGTAAGGCATTCCTACAGTGGAGATATGAAGGATATATTCTGGACAGTTCAACCAGCTGCACCTACTGGTGTGATGTGTGTTTTCATTTTTGTCCTCAAAAGGTGCATTTAGTAGATAAAATATAGTGACAGTATAATGTGCCTGTTGTATATCTCTTTTATGAAGACTAACAGTGAACACGATGGTAAGCAACATGAGCCGACTGCAGACTTAAACAATGGCACAACTTAATAATCTTAACAGCTTAATTACAAAAAGGAACCAGCAGCAAAGCCAAAGGGCAGTCTACACTCAGTGTACAATCAGAGTCTTTGTAATCTGTAACAGGAAATAGATTGTGCCTCATTGTTCAATCTAACAACCTAACAATTATTTTTACAACCAATTCACAGAAATGAACATATGTGATGTAGTCTGGTACAAGTAATGTAGGGGAACATTTTATATGTCCAACAGTTAAGGCATGACTTTGTCCGCTTTTGTCATAAAATATGCCTACAAAGATTAAGCACCAAATTTAGCAGTTGCAACAAAAACTTATTACATACAAACATAGAGAACATGTAAAAACAATATTGCAAATTACTGAACGCAATAACATCTCAATAGTGTGTGTGTGTGTGTGTGTGTGTGTGTGTGTGTGTGTGTGTGTGTGTGTGTGTGTACATTACTCATATGAAACTGTACAATAAAATTTTGTGTGTATGTATATAATATATATATTTATTTATATATATATATAATATATTCTTCCCTACATTATATACCTTGTTAAAAAAAATAACACGGCACTGGTCAACTGGTTACTTCAATGACACTCAGTTAAAACTTCATGGCCTATTTACAAGTTGCAGTTGTACCCAATGTACTAAGTACAGGTCCACAGAGTCAACTGCAACCAAGGTTGCCACTTAGGATACATGAGACACAGAGCTCACTCATCTACAGGGGAATGTTCGCACTCTTTCTTAACAAAATAGAACATTCATTTGGGGCTACATAGTAGTCACACAACACTGCACACAACAAACATTATGTACAAAACATTTATACACCATTGTGTATTTTATGTCTCTTTAAAGTGTCTTCTTAGAAGTCCATATCCAGAGAAGTTATCTCCAAAAACTGACACTAATATGGACTCAGCAAATTGCCCTCTTCTTTTGGGAACAGAATCCTGTAAAACTTCTGACAGAGCTGACTATCATTATGAATAGAGCTCTCTTACACAATACAATTTGGTTACAAAAATTTAAGTACATTTAATAAAATGCTGCTACATCCTGCACATAAAATTAAATATCAAGAAATGCACTGCCCCGAGTCCAAAACCTCTGCAGGCAAAACTTTCTAAACACTTTGCTTTCTCGTTATCAAGTTAAAAATTGTCAAAACTAGTGATATCATTCTATGACTGCATATATGCCTTAAAGGCTTTCTTCTACTTCATTTGAATCTTCCAAAATATTTAGCAAAATTAGCTAGGTTTCATCTTTATCTTCATTCACCACACATTTTTGCAAAGTATATTTTTTATAATATGTAAAACCAGTTCCTTTTTGTTCACTTTTACAAAATGTGCAGGCACTTGCAGCCATTGACATCATCATGATCACAAATATAACATTAAAACTTCACATTTTTATCATCAGTACACAAATCTGGCATACAAGAACACCAGATTGTCACGTGTAAGCAACTGTCTTTGTATTAATATATGGCACAGAGGTCCCATACGCCTGACCAGGGAAATAATGGTGCCGTGGGACTGGCACATCGTAGTACTATGTGGCCCAGCCTTCACTCATGCGAGATCTCTTCTGCAGAGGTCCACTGTCATAGTCTGAGCTGCTGCTATGTCGTGGATCTCCAGGTGACGAAAGGTTTGTGGGAGTGACAGTCCCTGTGAACAGCAGTACATTAAATTGAGGCTGGCATAGGTTACTAGTTAATGTTACATTTTTTTTTTTAAAGTTTGGTATGTGATTTGTCACCTTGTTTAATGTAAAAGGGATATGTTGTTATAAAGGGAGCTTGTGAAAGAGAACACAAACAATTTTTTAATTAAAATCTATATATATAATGGTTTGGCCTCACTGCTCAAGTTGCAGACTAAATGGCAGCTCAATTGACACTGAAGTGATAATTAGTCTGATATACTTCTGGCTTCAAGGTTTTAGGTAGTACATTTGTGAGGAGCAAAAAGTGAAAGAAAAAGTAAGCTTGCCTTCTGTGAAAAATACCCAGTAACAAGTAAGATCTGCCTGAAAAGTAAGATTCTAGAAAGAACGAACACATTCACATATCTAGGCTATAAGCAAACCTTTCTGGAAGAAACAGTCCTAACTGAAAAACCCATCAGGTAAACAATAACAGGGAGAGTATTAACAATGTAATGAAACATTTCCTAATCCAGGAGCACATGAGAAGACGCCTTTATAAGAGCTCAGCAAGAGCTGTACAGTGCTACTGCTGTGAATCTGGTCAACGAAGGTATAAAATGCAAAAAGACTAACAGCTTGTGAAACTAAATTCTTGAGATGAACAGCTGGTTACACCAAATAGGATCACCAAAAGAATGAAGATGTGTGGATGGAACTTAAAATGGAACCATCAAATATATTCAGAACAACCAAACGTCTATAACAAATGGATTCAAAGAGGATCCAAAATACATGCTACACTACCACACCAACAGTGTAAGATCACTAGGTCAACTAACAAGAAGATGGGTGGAGAACTTCTGAATGAGACTGCAACATTATGTTTACATCAATACTACGCAAGTGGAGGATACTCCTGGTACCACTAACTGACCACCCCTCCTATGTTCCACTCTTGAATGGTGTGTGGGAAGAATGATTGTTGTATGCCTCCGTATTACCTTCAATTTCTCCAATTTTCTCCCTGTGATCATTTCACAAGACGTATGTGTGAGGACGTAATATGTTGTCCAACTCTGCAACATCTGCCACTGGAGATTGTTAAGCATCTCTGTGATGCTCTTGTGCCAACTAAATGATCCCATGATGAAATGTACCACTTTTTGTTGCAATTTCTTTCTCTCTTCTATCAGTCCTGCCTCGTAAGTGTCCCAGATTGATGAACAATACTCGAGAACTGGTCAAATAACCACCAAGTAAGCCATTTCTTCCGTAGGTAAATTACATTTTCTTAAGATTTTTCTTATGAATCTCAATCTGACATCTGCTTTTCCTCTATTTTTTTATATAGTCATTCTACTTACGATCACTCTGAATAGCTATTTGTAGATATTTTATGGTAGTTGCCGTTTCCAGCAATTTGTCATCAATAGCGATGTTGTACAGTAGAGTGTTTATTTTCTTAAGTATGCTCAATATGTTACATCTATTTACATTGCAGGTCAACTACCAGCCCCTGCAGCATTCATCAATCCTCTGTAGTCGCTTCTGCAAATCGTTACTGACTTCTGGCATTGAGACCATCTTACAGACAACTGTGCCAGCTGTGAACAGCCTTAAAGACCTTCCTATACATTCTACTAGGTCATTTATATACATTATAAATCTACACCTACATCACTACTCTGCAAATCACACTGAAGTGCTTGGGAGGGGGTTCTTCAAACCACCTTCAGACTAATTCTCTATTGTTCTGCTTCTAACAGGTCATGAGAAAACGAGCTCTGTAAGGGCTCTGATTTCTCTTATTTTATTACAATGATTATTTCTCCCCGCGTTGGTCACTGACAATAAAATATTTTCACACTCAAAGGAGAAAGTTGGTGATTGAAATTTTGTGAAAGTATCTCACCACAGTGAAAAATTCCTTTATTTTAATGACTCCCATCACAACTTTCTTATAATATTGTGACACTCTCTCCCCTCTCTTGCAATAGTACAAAATGAGTTGCCCTTCTCTGAACTTTTTCAGTGTCCTCCATCAATCCAGAAAACAATTATTCTACCACATTACCTTGAGGTGCTCCCAAAATTACCTTTACATTTGTCAATTTGGTTCCATTAAAAGTGACGATTTTGAGTTCTGTTTGCACAGAAAGTCTTAAACCCAGAAGGAAACCTGCTCCAATACTTTGTAAACTCCTTTTTCATTTTTTATTTTTTTATTTTACTAAACAGCAGTGCTAGATGGTTTCAAACACCTTTCTGAAGTAGATGAACATGGCATCAACCTGAGTGCCAATGTCTACAATACTGTGGATCTCATGGGAGAATAGAGCAAGTCAAGTTTTGTAAGATCTCTGTTTTCTGCGGAATCCGTGTTGATTTTATGGAGGAGATTTTCACTCTCCAAAAATGTAACACTACATGAGCATTAAACATATTTCATAATTCTACAACAGACACATCAATTATATAGGCCTATAATTGTGAGCATCCGTCCAACAACCCTTCTTGAAAATGAGAATGACCTGCACAACTTTGTCAAGACACCTTACACCTAGAAGGAAGATAATGAAGATGATTTCTGAAAAAGGTCAAGTAAAAAAAAATTACGAAACTTTTTGACAACAGAAAAAGGAAAGTCAACATGCTCCTACACCGACCTTACCTACTCTGTAATTATTTAATCTAAGCAGTAGACCAACTCCTTTTTGACTTCCTAGTGATAAAAATACATCTGACCATGAAACTTATTTTTTCATATTTTTCACTTGCAGCCTGCATCATCTACAATGCTCTTTCCTAAACTGTCATTATACTCCTACGTTATTTTTAGCCTTATTTAAAAATATTGCTTCATCCCTCTAATCTTTGGTATTGTCATTGAATCAACAGGTTCCATATTATCACGTCAAAAAGTGAAATAGTGAAACTGCCATAAAAAGTAATTTCTAGTTTGTAAAAAAGGTAGCTGTCAGTTAAAATCTGTTTTACTGTTGACTATAGCAGTGTACTGACTGTTTTGAATTGATCAGACTATCTTTTGTTTCACGGACTGTATTGTTTGTTTTGTATTACATAATAGTTGATGGTGTTAAATGTACATCAAAGCCAGTTAACAGTTATTTGATAATTATTCAATATGACGCAGTTAGTATGTAGTGGTCCAACACATAAATATGCGATAGAATTCTAAAACAAAGTGAGAAGATAAATGTTCACATCAGAACTCATAATGAAAAAAGTACTGCCTCAACTTTTTAAATTATTTTTTGTAAAGAAGCTGCTTTGCTGCATCCTAAAACAGCAATTGCCATCTACAAAACACATTTATTTAGTCTATTTGGTCAAATTTTGAACAAATAATTCACATAATATCAGCCTGAAAACAGGATTGAATATCATTTATAAGAAAACAGAAAGCTATGTGAGCTCATTTTTGTCTCTACTTTAAATTTGCACTGAAAAACACAAACTTGTTGACAGAACAGAATGTACAACAAAGACCATGTTCAGCAGAATGACTGAGAAGCTAGATCCTTATAACATAAAAAGACATTTACCTGGTGTTGGTGTGAGGTGTCCAGTGGAGGATGGCCGTGGCAGTGTGTGGGCATGTGCTGTGTGGCTCTGTAGGTGTGATCCAAGTCCACTGTGCCCAAGGCCTCCCCCGTGGCTGGATGGGTCACGTGGCGGTGATATGGGTTCACTCTTGATTTTGACTTGAAGTGGTGATGTCGACGGTGGAGGGGTACTGCTCGATACAGCCAAGTGCGGCAGACCGCTGAAACCGGAACTGTTTATATTCAGTAAGTTAGGAAATTATGTATGATCTGTGCATCTACAGCAGATTTTGCAAACACAGAAAATGAAAAGGAGATGAATAACTCATTGAATTCCCAAAAAGGCCCATATATTGGAAGTGTTGTTTTGTCAGAATCACTTACTGACCATAAAGGCATAAATGAAGGGGGGGGGGGGGAGGGGGGGGGAAAGAAAAAAAAAAGATAGAAATTTGGAACATGATCACTATGAATATGCAAAACATTCAATAAATTCAATGTTCTCACTAAAAGCACAATAAAGTTTGTAAGGCAAAGTGCTCATGAACTGATACCAAATCTCAATCTTTTTGATTCACTTATTTCTTACAATGGAGTACAAATTGACAAGAGTGGAGATAACAGAAGAGGAAGGATAAAAGGGACAGAGCATCAGAATCCATGCTAATACAGATTATCCACCACACCCTCCACACAGGAATGATTGATTGTTCTTGGAATGTGAGCTGCTCCTTTTTCCCCACAGTTGCACAACCTACATAATCTTTCTATGTTTCACTCCAAGAAACATTTCTCACCCATCCACAAATGTTTCTTACAGCCTTGCTATAATTTTGCCCTGTTCCTCAAACAGCTATTTTAATCTACAGTTAGCATATGTTAATATTTTTACAGGTGATTTTAGTGTTTAAAATGTGGTGAACAGACACTAGAATTGAAAAGTAACATTAATAATGTCAACATGGAGTATGTCATAGAATATTTTATGGATAATTCAGTTTCATTAGTTCCAAAATCTGCAATATGCATGATAAATGGAAAACAAGCAATGCAGAGTGGAGCTTATCAACATGGATATGCAGCTAAATAATGTAAGGAATGCAAATGGCAAATCAATGATTTGCTAACAGTAGAAAAAAAAGCGAGAAAATGTGTTAAACAGATAACAAAGATGATATACAGGCAACAGCAGCATGTTGCAGAAAGTAATCATAAATATTAACACTCACGTGGTATGTGTTAATGATGAAGGCAGTTGCTGTCCACTCCAGCTAAGAGTGCCAAGCCCCATGTCGGACCCTACACTAAAGTCCTGACCACCGAATGTTGAAAGAGATGCTGAATATCCAGCAAGTCCTGGTATGGACGGAGTTTGCAGCGCTACCACTGGTGTATTTAAAGCTGAGCTGTTTCGGCTTGGCTGGAAAAATTTAAATAAAAAGTAAATTGTTGGATAATTCTTAAGTCAGGTTTACTTCCAAGTACTTTTTTAAAAATCAAATATCATCTGAGTGTAAGAAAAGTAACAATATTTATACATTTCAAAACAATGTAACCTTATAAGCTATGATGAAACTGCAAAATGTGTGAATAAATTATGATTTAGTAGTATTAACGTAGGTAAAGTACTGGATTCCAGTAGAAAAAAGTGTTCCAATACCTCATCTGGTGCTGGTGCTAAAGTGTGTGCACTTTGCTGCTGTGGTGTAGGAATGACTACTCGTAAATTAGTTCTTGGGCCACCTCCTTGGCTTCCTGTCCCGCCCGGACCTGGAGAGTGTTGCTTTCCATGCTGCAAGCCTTTGCCTCCTCCTAGCTGGCCAGGACTTGGTCCTGGTGAGGGAGAACCTCCCAGGGGTGAAGAGGAATTTGGATACCCATTGCTCATTTCCAGCATTCCACCTGAAGGGTACACTGTGAAGGGGGAAAAGCCTTAATATAGATTTCCCAGACAAAGTCTTAATGATATAGAGAATAAAAAGTGAAAATTATCAGCAGTTTGGTTAACTAAGGACATAGCAATGCTGAAAGATACACAGAAAGAGAGATGAATACTTGGAAAGAGAGATATAATGGACTATCAGCTAGTTATATTTTACTGAAATAATATTCACGTTAAACAATGTGTGGATTCAAAGACATGAAAATCAACAAAATGTCTGACAAAACACTAAACAAATACTATCATAAAATATTCTGTTGAATTCCTCATGTGGAAGTGAATATGGAAGTGAATATGTAAATCAAAATCAATAATCTCCCAACAAATAATAACAAGCAATCCCTTTTGTTTAATGCAATGTGACTTTGTCTGACATGTTTGTAACATCTGCTTTTTGCAAATGCCACAGAGTGGGTAAGATAACACTATCATCCCACCCCCAGTCCTGTTCCATTCATGAATGGTGCACAGTAAGAACAACAGTCAGGAAGCCTTTGCATGAGTTCGAATTTTTCTTATATTCTCATGATATTGTGTCTGATGCAGACTATTCTTGAAACATACACGTTCAGAATTTTAACAGGTCTGAGTTATCTACATACTTGTGAAAATTTTAATACGGCTAAGGAATTTTCAGACATGTGAAATGCCTTGGTTAACACACTGCTCTGAGATTCAGGAGAAGTGAAATTAAAAGCCACTTTGGGCCATTCTGATACATGTTTTATTATGTTGTATCTAATGAACCACTTGAACAAGATCTAGCCTATTTTCCCCCACTGGTGTTAAAATGCCTTACGCAAGACACAACTACACGCTAAGCATACTGTTAGTACTTCCTTGTGAATGTATAGTTAATACACATGGCAGACACTTTCGTGTTAAACTATGCTACCTTCTAGTCCTCGTTCAACTGAACTAGATGAATACCAGCATATTGTCAGGTCATAATCACTTTGCTTCTCTTTCCCCTTGCAATTAAGAAATATTTACGAGTATAAAAGCTAGGCCACTCCTAAGGAAATAAAAATAGAAGTAAATGCTGCACATTTGCGAACAATACAAGCTGACTGCTGGGATAAGTTTAATTTTGGTGAAGCTATTACAGCTATTGCTAAAAAAACAATAGATAATTGCATTATTTCAAAAAACAGATGCAAATCAGACAACAGTTATCCAGATATTGAAGGCTTAGTCTTTAACTCACAATATATCTGTTTACTGAGGGGACTGGGTCAGAAACAGAATATGTTATTTTCCATGTACTCATCATTCTCAGTGGCTTGTAATTAGTCAACTACTTGCTGGAGTATAATTTCACAAAAAAGGTGGCAGGGTGTTATGAAATGGTATCTTGAGATTTCCTTTGTTGGATACTGACACATCTTCTGTTAATCCAGTACTACGACCCTAATCGTCTGCTGGATTCTACTGCTGCTACAGTATCCTTTAATGTGCTTTAGACCATCACCACACCAGCAGTTGTCAATGTGCATGCCCATGTTTTCAAGATGACATATGCACTAACAATACTTTGCTGAAAACACTTTATACAGTTTGGAAAACTACACTGGCCATCAGCTAGTAAGTTGTTGCGATGCACCACTTGGTACAATCGGCAAACATTACTACTCTAAAATGCAGATGATAACAACAGTATCTGCTAAATAATGGGCTATTGGAGAGGTCAAATTCATACCCTATCGCTGAGACACTCCTGCTGGCATAATTTTAACGCTGCTATATTCAACCACATTTCACACAAAATTTCATGGCCCTTTTTAGATATTAGTCTTTTTAAGCAGTATTACCAATGCCAATACCAATGCCAATGTCATACAATGTAAACTCATATTGAGGCAACCTGGTACTCTGTAAAGCAATAAAAGAGCTAACAATTATATGACTGATATTATGCGGCCCGAAAACTTCACAGTACAGCTTATTGATGCCCAACAAACACTGATCCCACATTGCTGATGTGGTTTTGCTGTTGCAAAATTTTATTTGGATTTTGCTTTGTTAACAGAAAATTTGAGACACAATATATCTGTTCACAATTTAAAATGTCATATTTTCCAATACAAACATTAAATTTTGTAATAATTTAAGACATGAACATGCAATAAATTTTATTCCTCAAAATTTTTTAGTATTATTTTCAAAATGAAAATGTTTTATTTTATAATAATTCAGTGGTACATTTTAAAAAGTGCATCACATGTATCAAAATTCTATATAATAAAGAAACAGTCTTTGTAACTGCAAACTCTCAATTGCTATGGACTCTTGGAGCAGACCAGAATAAAGAATGTGATCTTAAAACACATAAATCTTGGGAATGACTCCTGAGAAGTACCCTGACTCCCTGTGCAGCATTTACGAGAAATTAAGGCTAGGTGATGGGAAAATTAGCAACAATTAGATGAAAAATTACAGCATCCATATACTTCTAATAAATCATACCACGGTCTTTAACTTGTTACCCGTGATCTTGTAAGAGAAACCACACTGAAACCAATTACGATGTAGTCTGTTAAATAAAAAAACTAAAAGGAATAGAAATGTTCACCAACCTGTATCTGTTTCTGATGAAGAAGGTCTAGGGCTGACACTGGTATGTGGCATCTGTGGACTGGACTGGAGCAATGAGGAGTCTGAATAACTACTGTTTACAGGCACTGACACTGGCAAAGTGTAAGACTGATTCATCCCAACCTAAAACAAAGTGAACTAAATAGTTAAAAATAATCTACAACAGAAAGGGGTTTGAGTGAAATTTAGAAATTACCCATAGTATTAACTTTCTTTGTGATTAACTAATGTGCCCATTACTATATAAACAAACAAAACAATGATTACTAACTCTAGCTCCATTAAGCTGGTTTCTTTGCATCATCATCTGGAATTCCTCATCTATCTTGCTGTATTTAGCTTCAGTCCGTGGCGTCAGCTGATAATCACCTTCTGGTTCAGGACTATCAGGACTGCAGGTGCCATTCTTATGTTCCTTTTTGTTAAGAGCCTGTAGGAATTGAAACAGAAACATACTTAAAGTACAACACTACAAAATGGTGTGTTACATACATATTTACTACTGAAGCATGTGCTAAAATCTTTTTTTGTTCGCAGCATCCAAACCTGCAGGTCACCGTACCAAAGATAATAATGGACTGCAAGATATTAATACACGCTCACCAAGGTAAGTGCTAACACCACAGTCATATACAGATAAAACTGAAAAGTGCATTCAAAGTCAAGGAAGCAACTCAACTTAGGGCTTATGCTGATACTTTGAATCAACTACCACTATATATGTATGTTTACTAACAATCTGTTCTTTTGACTATCAATAAAGTAATATAAATTATCTCCCAATATTACTATTAGGCCTTCTGCTCTTTATCCTTTTTTTGAATGCCTCTGTCAAAAAGGGCTTATTTGCTCTTACATTTTCTACCTGTCTACTGTAAATACTAGTTTCAATAGTTTGAATTTTGCCAAATTTATATTTTGCTGTTCATTCAACTCGAAACTATCATTGGGAGGTAATTATCCACATCCGGTTTCACCTTCTCACCATCTTCAAGACAGAACATTTGTTACACTTTCATCCATACCCCATCCACATTTAAAATGTTTACTTGACACCACAACCAGTCGTCAGGCCACAGTCACGAAAACAATGAAATTTTTGAAAAATTATGTGACTAGTTTCGACACACTGAGTCATCATTTTCAAATGTAATCATAAACCTAGAAAACTGGATTAATAATTCAGGTTTGTGATTACATTTGAAAATGAAGTCTCAGTGCGTTGAAACTGGTTATGCAACCTTTTAAAGATTTCGCTGTTTTCGTGAAAGTGGCTTGACAGCCAGTTGTGGGTGTCAAATAAACATTTTAAATTGATGACAGTTGTGTCGAAATGCAAAATCCATCCACATTATTGTTTCTCCAGTTTTAGCTCAACTTACATCTCATTTAATTTATAACTATTTCTATAGCCTCTTCACTGTAAATAAATTGGTGACCCTACCAGTTTCACCTATCTTTGAACTTTCTTTCTTCAGGAGAGAAACATTAGGTTCATTTGTTGCATCATCTGGCATCCTATTATAATTTCAAATTGTAGGCTACATTGGACCCATCATTCCAGATCCCTCACTTATATCTGTGCCTATCCACTTCTCAGGGTCTCCTGTATGTGGTGAGTGGCTAGCTATATTCATACTATTAATTACACGTGAGGCAGGATTTTCTGTCCTCATTCTCATCTTGCCAAATGATTTTTCATTTTTTACTGCTATTTAATCCTAACTCTGATTTTACCTGGTGATTACACATTCAACAAAATATTGAAATGGCTCTTGTAAATGATTATTATCTTACAAAAGAAATAGTATGAAAATCATATGATTATGTGTGGACTGGTGCTACTAAACTGGGAAAAGGTATTTATTGAAATAACTGTTACGGTCAAAAAAGTGAAAAAATTCAAAGCCCAGATGCATTTCATCAGACATTCTACCTTGGCCCTAAAATTTTATTATCATTGACAAAAAGCACATTCATCGTTTCAGCTATAAAAATATTTACAGTAATTTATGGAATGAGGATGGAACGAGGAAGGAAAAAGTAACTGCCTAAAACAATACATAAAACCATGCTATATCATAAGATAGAGTTCCTGTGCGAAATTACTTAAAAGATTTTAGCTCTTATACTACTGTACAATACAACTATAAAAAACCGACATATGTTTATCATCTCAGTATACAAACAGTTAACTGTTTGCACTTATTACCAATATCATCAAATATTCCAAAGCAACTTGACTTACCTCAATGATATTCTTATTGGTAAGAGATTCATGTGGCTCATTGTATTCTGTGTACTTCAGCAGCACTTTATCCATATCTGTGCTTGCATACTGATAGAGTTTGTTGGAACTGCTGAAAATTATCAGAGCTATTTCACAGTCACACAAGACACTTAGCTCATATGCTTTCTTCATGACACCAAATTTGCGTTTGTTGAATGTCACCTGTGAAATACAGAACATTTGTTATACTCTCACAGCAAAAATTTGGATTCACCAATGGATTTAATATTTACCAGTGAAATAATCATCCAACAATATGACATGGAAGCTATATATTTAGAGGGAGATATTTATACAGAAGAGATACTGCAATTTTTAAAAGTTAATTGCTATGGTCAATATAGATAGAAACATAAAATTTATTTGTTCCTGTTCTGTTGATCCACTAAACAAAAGAACTGACAGATATGGACAGGTTATGTGTCTTTTTAGGAGAGAGAGAGAGAGAGAGAGAGAGAGAGAGAGAGGGAGGGGGGAGGGGGGGGGGGAGAGAGGGAGGGATGAATAAAATATGCTAACAGTTACAGACTTGAGCACTTACTACAGAGTAAATCATACATTATGGTTATTGCACATTATAAGTTATAGAACTGTTGAAATTAAAGGTACATCAGTAAACTAAGCATAAAAATTTCATTAATAATGTAAGCTATAATATTCATTTACAAAGTGGTGCTAACAAAAATCGCTAATAATGTAAGCTATAGTATTCATTTACAAATTGGTGCTAACAAAAATCGCATGTACAGCATACCATTTCCAAACTAAAATGGAGAAATGTTTACATTAGAAATTCACTGAGAGAGTAAAAAGAGATTCCTATGTAGATATTCATCAATTTACTCTTTTAAGTTTGGCATTACAATGGAAAGACTTTATTCAAATGGGAGTCCATCAAACATAGTGTGTGGATAAAATTGCTATCCAGCAGCTCAGTGTCAGTTGCAGTTGAACAGGAATGGTTTCCTCATAATGATATGCAGAGGTCTATAAATATATGTTGTGGAAGTTGTATTGGGGTTTCTGAAAGAAATAGCTAGTACCTGCTCAGTTTAGACAAATATTTTTTTAAGATTAGATGTAGGTAGCATAACATATGGCACAGCAGCTAAGCTTGATACAAATAAATAAGGAACCAACTCTACCCTTACCTTAGAGGACTATTTGACATGCACATTGAGCGAGTTAGGGAAAGTTACAAGCAATATGGCCAGATGGGAATTTGAATATCACTCCTGCTAAATATGAGTCCAGTGTCATAACCACAGCACAACCTTACTTGGTCGCATTTCAAAAAGCAACTTAAAAAATCTAATATACAAAATGAGAGTAAAATACTGACCTGCCTATTTCGCTCATCTGTGATTCGTGAGATTTGAATTTTCTTTCTCCCCATGGTTGAGACAAGTTGTGTATGATTTTATCAACAGAAAATACCAATAAGAAACTGGGTTGTTGTCTGGTGAGACTGACTAGCAGAGCATCAACATTAAATCTGAAACAAGAAACACAAAACACATCAAGTATTGCCTGTATGGTGACAGAAAATGAAAGATAAGTGATCAGAAACAGCACAATAAGGTAACAATGAAAACTCCAGGATGGAATGTAATAGTACATGAAAATGAGATAGTTGCACTCACCATATAGCAGAGATGCTGAGTAGCAGAAAGGCTCTAGCTGCCAGAGACTGTGGTAATGTGCGTGTGAGTTGTGTTTGCGTGAGTGTGTGCGTATGTGTATATTATCTACTTTTGACAAAGGCCTTGTTGGTCAAAAGCTAAATTTCCAACAGTCGTTTTGTTGTGCCTTTCTGCAATGCAGCATCTCCACTATACAGTGAGTACTAACTATCCTCTTTATATATTGTTACAATAAGGTAACACATGCACATATTGATCTATATAATTACAATGACCACTCTTTAAAAATAACTGTTGCAACTTTGAAATAAAAGTGGTATTTAGGATTTTTGGTTGGAATCCACAACCCTAGAGGGAGCCATTAATATGGATAAGTTAAGGGTGCCATATGGACTCAATAAGAAAGCCTTAATGCTGAAGTGATATAATTGTGACAAGCCAATATGAGATAAAGAGAACAAAAAGTATTAGTATAGTAATAGGTAAGGTTGACTGATTCAGCGTAGCACTTGTAACCTACATCCTCAATTATTTGCTTGATATATTCTACACTCTGTCTTCCTCTACAATTTCTATCATATGAAGCTTCCTCTAGTATCATGGAAGTTCTTCCCTGATTTCTTAACAGATGTGCTATCATCCCATCCCCTCTTCTTGTCACTGTTTTCCTTATACTATTTTCCCCATTGATTCTGTGGAGAACCTCCTTATACCATACCTTATTAGTCCACCTAATTTTCAACATTCTTCTGTAGCACCATATCTCAAATGCTTCCATTCTCTTCTGTTCTGGTTTTCCCACAGTCCATGTTTCACTACCATAAAATGCTATGCTACAAACGTGCATTCTCAGAAATTTCTTCCTCAAATGAAGGCCGATGTTTGATACCAACAGACCTCTCTTGGCTAGAAATGCCCTATTCGTTAGTGCCAGTCTGCTTTTTATGTCCTCCTTGCTCCGTCCAACATGGGTAAATGTTGCTGCCTAGGTAGCAGAATTCCTTAACTTCATCTCTTCCATAATCACCAATTATGATGTTGAGTTCCTTGCTGTTCTCGTTTCTGCTACTTCTCATTACTTCTCTTTCTTCGAGTTACTGTCAATCCATATTCTGTACTCATTAGACTCCATTCCATTCAGCAGATTCTGTAATTCTTTTTCAGTTTCACTGAGGACAGCGATGTTATCAGTGTATCTTATCACTGATATTCTTTCACTCTGAATTTTAATCTCACTGTTGAACCTTTCTTTTATGTCCGTCATTGCTTCTTTGATGTATAGATCGAACAGTAGTGGCAAAAGACTACATCCTGTCTTAACACTTTTTAATGTAAGCACTTTCTCTTTCACTCATATTGTTCTGTCTTGGTTTTTGTATATGTTGTTTATTACCCTTTCCCCATAATTAACCATATTTTCTCAGAATTTCGAAAAAATTGCTCCCTTTTACATTGTCAAGCCGTTTTTCCAGGTTGACAAATCCTATGAATGTGTCTTGATTTTTCTTCAGTCTTGATTCCATTAGCAAGTGCAATGTCGTAACTGCCACTCTGGTGCCTTTACCTTTCCTAAAGCCAAACTAAATGCGTTGTCACCTAACAGATTCCCCATTTCCTTTCCCATTCTTCTGTATTATTTTTGACACCAGCTAGGATGCACAGGCTGTTAAGCTGACTGTGTGATAATTCTCGCACTTAATGGCTCTTGGAATCTTCAGAACAGTGTGTGTGAGTTTTTCCAGAAGTCTGATGGTATATCGCCAGTTCATACATTCTACTCACCACCGCACATGTTGTTTTGTTGCCACTTCCACAGATGATTTTTAGAAATTCTGATGGAATGTTATCTATCCCTACTGACTTATTTGATATTAAGTCTTCCAAAGCTCTTTTAAATTCTGATTTTAACACTGGATCCCCTATCTCTTCCATACTGACTCCTGTTTTTTCTTCTATCACATCATCACACAAGTCCTCCCCTTCACGGAAGTTTTCATTGTACTCTTCCCACCCAACTGCTCTATCCTCTGCATTCAACAGTGGAATTCCCATAGCACTCTTAATGTTACTGATGTTGCTTCTAATTTCACCTAAGGTTGTTTTGACTTTTGTATATGCTGAGTCAGTCCTTCTGACAATCACTTCATTTTTGATTTCTTCACATCTGTCATACAGCCATTTCGTCTTATCTTCCCTACAGTCTTATTTATTCCATTGCTCAGTGACTTGTATTACTGTATTCCTGAATTTTCTTGAAATTTTTTGTGCTTTCTTCCTTCGTCGACCAACATCAAGTTTTTCTTCTATTAAAAAAACTTAGAAATGTCCAGAATGTAATGCTATGTACAAATTAATTTGCAATATGTATTTAAAAGGACTCGTTCCACATCATTACGGTCTATCATGCAAAATGAGCATGAAACTAACCAACCAACTGTGGTTTCTTTGCAGTTACCTGCCTTGTACCTCTGTTCTTCTTGCCAGCTTCTGTGAGTGCTCATTTTCGAGATGTCCAGAACTATCTACTCAGCTATTTACTAACACAGTACCTATAATCTAGAGACCTTCAAACATATGTCTTCATTCCTTACCATTTCCATATCCTACTTTTTTACACATTGTTCCTTTTTGACTCATCTCTTAAACTTCAGCCAACTCTTCCATTATTACTAAATGGTAATCTGAGTCTGTGTCTGCTCCTGGACTTACAATCCAATACCTGATTTCGGAATCTTTGCCTGACAATGATGTAATACAACTGAAGTCTTCCCGTATCTCTCCTCTTCTAGTTCTTGAATAGAATATTCTCTATTACTAGCTGAAATTTATTGTAGAAGTCTATTAGTCTTTCTCCTCTCTCATTCCCACTACCAAGCTCATATTCTTCCATAAACCTTTCTTCTACTCTTTCCTCCTGCACAGCTTCTTATGTGGGATTAACTGGGTTGTGCAATAATGTGCAACATATAGGAAGAGAAAGGGACCAAGTATTGAACGATGAGGTACACTGTGTATTACTGTTTCGTTGGTGGATTAAAAGTTTATGGCATTGTTTATGATTCAGTAGGTATGTGGCTAGAACGGTCATAGATGGACCCCCGATATGATACGACTTCAGTTATTTTAGACATAACCTATGGTTTACATTGCCGAGTGATTTTGGAGGCCTAAAAGTATAGTTGCAGTCTCCATTCTCTGGTCCAACAGACGGTACACTTCATGGGAGAATTGTGTAGCTGCTGTGGTTGTGTTTAGCTTTTTTCTGAAGCAATGCTGTGAGTCTACAAGCAGTTTGTGTTTTGCAAAAAAGGCACTTAGCTCAGACGGGATAATTCTTTCGAACGTCTTGCTAAAAGTGGGAATTAATGATATTGGTCTATAGTCAGAGACATCTTCCTTACTTCCCTTTTTATACATTATGTACACAACATTCATTTGTGCAACAGTAGAATGCATATCACCTTGCATTCTTCCTGCTACTTCACTTCGATAAATTCAAACTGGAACAATTTTCAAGTCTACATGCTTCTAAATATGCGCAGTAACTTAATATTTGATATTTTATAAGCAACGTTATGTATAGTGCTTTGCATTTCCTAAACATGTAGAATGACATCTTGGAAGTGATACACTGTTCATTCTAAACGTATTTTATGTTCTTAACCGATCACTTCATACACAGATTTATTGGGGGAAACGAGAGAGCTGAGAGAGGAATGTCTTTAACATTCCCTGCGTTATTAAGAAATAAGGACAATTCTGTCAACAGGATATGTAATGCACAAAACTAGCTGTTTATTTGACGCCACTTCGGCGACTTGCGTGTCAGTGATGAAAATCACACAACACCCAGTCCTCTGCCGGAAATCGAACCCGGGCCCCCTTGCGTAGGCGGTAACACTACCGCTGTGCTACGGAGGCGGACACAGACTAGGTGACAACACCGTAATGGGAGCATCAGTTTCACAGATATCCAAACGAACACGTAACGCTAGAAGATGCTTACTCTGCGAGAATAATGCAGCTGTCAATCGAAGCACCTCATCTACCGCCTCATGTTGTATAATAACACGAATTTCCCGCGAGTAACAGAGAATTAGTAGGCTAACGTTCTTTTGGCTGCTATTCATAATTACATAAACGTAAAAGCACTTTCAAAAGTCTGGAAACCGGAACACGACACAAAATTCCAGCAGATTCGCTTTCAATTCCGTAAACAATGGCAACATTTCTCAATACATCTGAGGTGAAATGGAGTGTGTCCATTTAATCTTTTTAGATCAGTCGGAATTGTTATGTCCCTGCTTTCCAGATGGCGAAGTAGTCTTTCATAGTTCCCATTCACCGGATAAACTATTATGACTCCTCACCACTTCTCCACATATATTTTTCGGATTTTCGACAACTAGGTAGGGATAAGCGAAAAAAAAAAAATGGTTCAAATGGCTCTGAGCACTATGGGACTTAACATCTATGGTCATCAGTCCCCTAGAACTTAGAACTACTTAAACCTAACTAACCTAAGGACAGCACACAACACCCAGCCATCACGAGGCAGAGAAAATCCCTGACCCCGCCGGGAATCGAACCCGGGAACCCGGGCGTGGGAAGCGAGAACGCTACCGCACGACCACGAGATGCGGGCAGGTAAGCGAAAAAACCCTGGGAAAAACTATCATTACCACACACTACCAACACCTACTCTCTCCCACTCTCGGAACACACACACACCATACGTCTTTGCTGGAAAAGGAACTCAACACCCTTTCATTAAATAAGCGGCAAATGGTTACTGTGAGCCAAATGCCGTCGGAATATAGTGTGATTTCTGCGTCGGGCATGAATCTAGAAGAAAGAATATAGTGTGTTCTTTCTTAGAAATCATGATTTGGCACAACTGTAGGTCACATATCAGTTTCGTTCAGTCTGACTATCCTCAAGAATTAAGGATGATATTAAATACAGATCAAGCGTCCAAACACGGTCGTTTATACTGGTATCTAGATTATGTATGGGCGCATGTGCTTTAATTAGGCTTAATGTTGTTCTTAATACACGAGAATGGTCTGTTGTTTGATTCAAACTGGTAGTTTTAACACAGAAGTGACATATAGCTGTTGGGTCGAATCACGAGTTTCAAAAAATATTTAAAAGCACCTTAATAGAATATGCTTTTTCCCTTTTTCCTACAGATTATTTATCTCAGGTATCGCTAGAGAAGCCACAAAGATACAGCTTCTTGGACCATTACGTGTCGCAGTTTTGTATGGCGTGACCAGGCGACAGTGCCGCGATGGAATGCAGTCTGTCTGAGACGTGGCAGTGAACGCATCCTGCGCGCGCGCGCGCGCGCACAAACACACGCGCGCGCGCGCGCGCGCGCACACACACACACACACACACACACACACACACACACACACACACACACACACACACACGTAACCGGGATCCTGCTGTGAGTTGAAGGTATCATGGAAAAAACAGTGCTTCCTACAGTTCGGTAATGAATTGCTCTTCGCTACTGGTCCTTAACAGTGAAGAGAACAGCATTGAGAATAATTAAGACGCACTGTGAGGCTCGTGGGGCAACACAGCTATAGTGGGCGTGTAAACACTAAGAGGACAAACTGGATGTCGTGTGGTGTACGTATCCACACAAAGAGATAATTACTACCAACGAAAAATAGCAACTAGCCTAATCACTGCTGTGGTATGTCAATATTAAGTCAGGTCCTCTGTTAAATGGTTGAAGAGTCATAGTAGAAATTGTTAAAAAAAAATAAAGTCTGCAAGCTCCTTCTTGAAAGGGTCTCTACGCACGTTGACCCATGGATGTGTATCGCTCTGACAAGGCGAAAACAATGGGCAGAGGAACTTTCTAGTTACGGACTCACGTAACAGTGTAGTGTTTGATGTCTGACAACTGCAATTTTGTATCACGCTACCAATCGACGCGATTGTGTTTGAAGAAGGGAACATTCATGCGTGAATGTCAGGGGAAAAATATCAACACTGACGGAAGTACCCGACCTCCATGTCATCCGAAACTGTCTCGTAAAGGCTCGCAGGAACAGAGATGACATCGTCAATGGTTGTTCCAAACCATTCAGTTGGCGGACACCATGCTACACGGTGAGGGTATCATTCGTATATTTTCGCCAGGATGCCCTTTTATTGAACGTGACGATGATTCGCTTGGAAGAGGCGTTGTAGCACAGCCCGCAAAATTTACAATTGTTCCAGAACTGGAGTTTGCTCTTCTAGTAAATTGGCGTAAATTCTCTAAGAAAATATGTTTTAAGCTCAATGAATCCATACGATGTTAACAATTCGCAATGACCACAAATATAATTTAGAGATACCAATAATTGCGATCATTATTTGTCCTTTGCAAAGTGAAGTCAAGTCAGTGAGAGATTTTACAACACAATGGTCACTGTGCAACAATGGGCTAGACATTTATGTATAGAATATCTAGACGAAGGCGATGCTGGGAAGAAATTATGCTTTGCAACCGGCATTCAGGAGAGAACTGTGAACGCTGCGACATGCTCTATATATACACTGAAGAGCCAAAGAAACTGGTACACCTGCCTAATGTCGTGTAAGGACCCCGCGAGAACTCAGAAGTGCCGCAACACGACGTGGCGTGTGCTCAACTAATGTCTGAAGTAGAGCTGGAGGGATTCGACACCATGAATCCTGCAGGGCTAACCATAAATCTGTGAGAGTACGAGGGGGTGGAGATCTCTTATGAATAGCGCGTTGCAAAGCATCCCAGATATGCTCAATAATGTTCATGTCTGGGGAGTTTCGTGGCCAGCGGAAGTGTATAAACTCAGAAGAGAGTTCCTGGAGCCACTCTGTAACAATTCTGGACGTATGGGGTGTCGCATTGTCCGGCTGGAATAGCCCAAGTCCGTCGGAATGCACAATGGGCATGAATGGATGCAGGCGAGTTACGTACGTGTCACCTGTCATAATAGTACTAGACGTATAAGGCGTCCCATGTCACTCCAACTGCACACGCCTCACAATAGCACAGAGCTTCCACCAGCTTGAACAGTCTCCTACTGACTTGCAGTGTCCATGGATT
Organism: Schistocerca americana; assembly: GCF_021461395.2. Taxonomy (NCBI): domain Eukaryota; kingdom Metazoa; phylum Arthropoda; class Insecta; order Orthoptera; family Acrididae; genus Schistocerca; species Schistocerca americana. The sequence goes on from NC_060123.1 coordinate 181,892,616, forward strand.
CATGAGGTTGTCTCTATAAACGAGAGTCGTCCGACCAGGCAACATGTTTCCAGTCATCAACATGATGTTCAGACTCACTCAAATCTCGATAACCTGCCATTGTAGCAGCAGTAACCGATCTAACAACTGCCCCAGACACTTGTCGTCTTAATAGGCGCTGCCGACCGTAGCGCCGTATTCTGCCTGTTTGCGTATCTCTGTATTTGAATACGTTTCTTTGGCGCTTCAGTGTAAATGGAAATATCTTAATACAAATCATAAGCCGGCCATGCGTCTGCCGCTGTAGGTTTCTTCGACGATTTTTGCCAGATTCGAACAAACAAGATGACAGCAACTCCTACAATTACGAGACAGAGAGGAAAACCACTTAAAACTTCAGTCAAGCGGCCAGCACAGTGATAGTCAGGCTGCGACCGCAAAGTCTCAGGAGGGGCATATGCCACCCACTACTCTTTATCAGTTCAAAATGTCCATATAAACTCTCTACGGAAGAAAAGGAAGAATATCTAAAAACATCTCTAAAATTTAAAACCAGTACAAATGAATATTATTAAAATATCGCTCGCCTTCGGGATGATTCACAGATTTTAATCTGTTATTACGCAATCCAGTGTTGTTTATTGTAACCCGCCACTAGTTTTTATTCCTCGCAACCGGCTACTCAGCACAAACATACACCGATGCATTGATGGCAGGGTAGTCACCAGCAATTACTTGCAATTCCGTCTGGCCACAGGGCGGCGACGTTGCTCGACGGCATTACGGCCAACTTCTTCTTCCCCCCCCCCCCCCCCCATCTCCACTCTGGGATGCTGGCTGCCACGGCGTCGCGACGCAGGTTGGTCGGACGCCAGCAGGCCCGCAGGGCAACGCGCCAGGAATGTTTGGGGTGAGGAATGGGGAGGCTGTGTCACGCGGGTACGGCGCCTACGCACTCGACCGCGCGGGGACGAGATCACTCGACACGAGCCGGCCCGCACCTGCACCCAGAGTGCCCACCAGGACCCCCGTGCAGCGTCTCAGCGCCTCTTTTATGTCCGAAGGAAGAAAAAATGCAGCTTCTCCATCTAACAACTACACATCATACGCAGCGAAGTAGTTTTACAGTATGAGTTATTCAAAGATGGGAGATTACGTTCATCTAATGCGTGAGCAAGTGAGTGACTGTCGAGAGTAACGTTACGTCTATGATGACGTAAGCGCCACTAAAATGATAATGAAGTGGGCGGTGAAACGTGCTGCCAGAACGCAACCGCACCTGTAGGAAATTAGAAAGGCAAGTCGGCGTTCAGTGTTGTAAAACTCACTTCGTTCAATGTTCGTCGTCATCGTGTCGTCAGTTATTTTATATCTACTGCTGGATGAAAGCCTCCTCTAGAGTGTTCCACATTTTACGGTTTTCAGCTGTACATGTTGCTCTCATGGAGCACCTGCCACCCAACCACTTTTGTATACGTGAAGTGTACTTTTTTCATGTTAACACGAAGTGGTCTCTTCTCGATAACTAGTGGATGACAACGCTGACCTGTCTCTGAGAATAGGTTCTCGGACTATTTTGAGTGGCCCAACTTCTGATAGACGATGTCTTCCTCTCGTCTGAATTCACTATTAATTCCTGCAATGACACACTGTAAGTTTCAACTGGTCGCAATTATGTTGAACAGGGTTTGTGTCGGCAGACACCGCACGCCAGTCCATTCGGCCGAATCCAATCTCTTACAGGAAGTTGTTTACGAGATGGACATGGTGTCCTCGTAGGTTATTTTCTCAGAATACAAACCCACTTCCGAAATGTTGCCAGCTGGGCTGCAGAATAGGGTCGAAGATACTCCACTGCACTGTCCTAAAATTACGCATGCGTCCGACATCCACACATGACACTCAGCCAAAACACGACTGAGCCGCCTCCCAGATGAACTGGCGGGACGGCACGCCTCAGACGTGGGCTCGTACCCGACCGCCTCAACACGACATTCGAGCATCAAACAATTCCTGCACCCTTCTGTGAAAAAAAAAAAATAATAATAATAAAACGCGACGCCACCGGTCCACGTTCCATTCTGTGTGTCGCCTTGCGCCTCCAACTTCGTGCACCTTGGTGCTGCTGTTTTTAGCGCTTTTTCTACTTCTTTTTACATAACTACATCCGATTTTCCAACTGGGTTTCGTTTACAGACTGTGGCACATACACAGGACAGTTTCTTCTCTTTAATGCGGACACCTAGGACAGTGCAGAGACTACGACTCCTCTATCTCTTAAAAAGTCACGTCACTTTTCCGTACCCTGTTAACAGATTGCGACCGACGAGTAAGGCCCAAGTTACGACCAACGAACGACTTAACGGCAGTGTAAACGGCATATAATAGAGTAGTATACCAAGCGCGCGTTTTGGCGAAGAGGCATGCAGAGTCTGGAGGGTCTGTATCAATCCGCTCGCACAGCCGTTCAGCAGTTCGTTCAGCGCAGAAAGCATGCAGGTCTGAACACAAGTGCGCTAGCGACTGAATCTTATGGAACTCTCAGAGCGATGCTGGCAGTCAAATCCAGTCTCTGGAGATATTTACCAGAATCAACTGATCCACCGTCAGTGGCCGAGAAACACAGTGGTCCAAAACCACTTATGGAGAAATTGGTAGATTCGCACAAGATTAAGATCAAAGCGTATCTGTGGACCTACGAGGGTTGGAACTTCAATAGTGGCAACTATTTATTCACATCCGATACAAAAGAGTTACATGTTTGCACCTGTTACTGTCGTTCAAAGTAGTCACCAGCGTTGTGTAGGACCCCTTGCCAGCGATGTGGAGGGCGTAGTATACCGTTAGCAGAGCCTGTTCTGTTAATGGTGCGAATGGAGTGGTCTAAAGTTATGGTGATCCTCGTGTACGACTGTGATGGTGTTATCCTAACGCATTACATTCCTCCACGGCAGACCGTCAATGCACTGTATTCCTGCGCAACCCACACATCATTTTGCACGACAATGCGCGGGCGCATACAGCGCAAGCTGTGGCTGCTCTGTTCGGTCGATTGGACTGGGAAGATCACCATAGTCCCCGGACTTAAGTTCTTGTGACTTTGATTTGATTCCTAAGATGAAGGAACCACTTCGTGGCATTCGCTTCAGAACTGTTCCAGAGATTCGACAGGCAGTAGACCGCACCACCGACAGAACAGGCTCTGCTAACTGTATAGTATGCCTTCCATATCGCTGGCAACGGGTTCTACACAACGCTGGTGACTACTTTGAAGGACAGTAACAGATGCAAACATGTAACTCTTTTGTATCGGTTGTGAATAAATAGTTGCCACTATTTAAGTTCCAACCGGCGTATACCAGCAGCATCAAATTCCAAAACTTTCTTAACAGCCTACGCATAGTACACACACAACTGGAGCTTCTAACTTGCTATGAGTGAGGTGAGTGAGAGGACAGATGTTATCGTTTTGCTTAAGTATATCACTTCTCGTCTACTCAGTATCATCGTCTTCCTATGACTGACTGGTGTAACCCGTACACACACCAGTAATAGATGTCAAACGCAGAAGGCGGTATTTTCAGAGATAAGCTGTTACAAGAAGGTAGAAGTGTGTTTGCTGTCCCGACCACGACCGACTCACTACAGACGGAGCAAGTTCTGCTTGGACAAGGATGCAGAAGCAAATCGGCAGCGTCCTTTTCAAAGGAACCGTAGCAGCATTGGCGTTAAGCGATTTAAGCAAACACAGAAAACCTAAATTTTAATGGCCGCGCCTGGCGAATGCAAATCCAGTGTCTTAAACACTGCGACACCTCATTCGACAGGTGTTATCATGAAAGTAACGGTAGCTGACGGTGCGCTCTGGTCAGAGGGAAACATTAAAATGTGAAGAAAAATTATTTTAAAGGTGAAATTTAAGCCAAGTTCGTTTACTTTCGTCAAAGGCTAATAAGGATTTGCCAGGTAACTCAGGCGTCTGTGATCAGTTCAGCCCATTTTTTGTTATTTGCTCACATTAAAAGCGCACGGAGGTAAAGGCACACCATACTCCATACTTAAATAAAGGGTTCTTTCACATTACTATACCAAGGGAAAGGCGATTTGAACAGACTAATTTTAATCGGCGTTGAAACTCGATCACACAGGGCATCACCGAACGCTTTAAGGCACTGACATGAATGGAAGTAAATAATAATAACAGATGAGTCTAGATCTTTTCTGCGTAGTAGTCTGCATGACGAAACTTAGCGACGTGCTTATATTGTGTGCAGTAAGCCACACCACAGGCGTTCGCATTAACCCGTGATCCTGACTAAGCGAGGCACGGCGGCAGGCGCCGGCTGCTCCGATGAATGACATTCCCCTGCCGCACAGCACCGGCTTCCGGCCCACACGTAAAGGCGCGCTGTCGCGGAACAAGCTACCCTGCACTCTGTGCACAATTAAACGCCATCTTGCTTTTATGACAAAGCTGAAACACATTCTCATAATATTTACGCAGAAGTTGACGGCTGTGGACAGTTTTCCTTTCCGTCAAACAGTAAAGCGCATGCTCCCGCCTTTTTCCATTTAAGTTTCTTGCTCTTTCCATTTCTCAATTAGTCACGTCACTCTTTTTTCCAGTTTTTGTTATTTGTGTTTCATCTCGTCCCTCTTTCTCTCCCGCTTCCACGCTGTAACATCTCGTATTTTGTCGCCTTCCATAGTTGGTAGAAACTATCAAGTTTTTAACAAAATATTAAGCAGAAATTCTATGAATAACCTCGATCTGAACTTACGTAAAGTCACAGATAATGATTAAATGTGCATCTCTGCCTACCTTCTTATGTTTTCGCTTCCGTAGAGAGTTCTGTTCCGCTATTAGAGAGAAGCGCCCGCAAATGGTCTACAGTCGTCGTTTATCGAACTGCACAACTAAGCTGATCTAGTTGAAATTCATTAAGACTGATTAAATTAATTACGAGAAGATTTGATGCTGCAAAAGCTTAGACGTTGGATACTCAAACGCCTTGGAGAACAATAAAAAGACGTAGGTGTATAAAACAGAGCCATTACTTTATAAATGGTGCTAATCACATCTAGAGTACAGTTCCCGATCCTGTCTCTATTCTGTCCTCCAAATTATTTTTATAATACCTGTCTCACATTTAATGGCTTTTCCTGAGACGCACTGGTCGTAAATTATAATATTTCATGCTAGCAGGGATGGTTGATATAACCACTTTTGTCATAATCGCTGCTGCTAGTCCACATAGTCTAAAATCTCCCTCCTGAAACTTGTCTCTATTGTCGTGCTCATGATCCGTATAAGTCGTGATTGTTTTTTCCTCATATGTTGATTGCCTGGTTAGATATAAGAGAATCTAAAATCGCCAGAACAGGCGTATCAGAACAATAAATTATGCGTATAAATTAATCATGTCTCGATATAAGATGAAGATACAAATGGTAATCTGAAGAAGACAATACGTTTCCTGCCGACGTGATGTAAAGACTTTACGAGGGGCCGACTACATGTTCTACATCCTGGAGGACCTCCTCACTACGGATCAATTGGAATGAAAGCAAATCTAATCTAATCTAATCTTGAAGGTTATGTTGGTAATGCCTGCCACGAGCGGTTATGGGAAGTTATGGTGATGGAACATCCGATTTGTATAGCCAATGACGTAACGGTGTATTCGTTTCGACCGCTGCAAAAATACTGAGTATTTAACGTAACAACAACATTAAAATACTGAATTTCCGGGAAAAAGTACCTTGTTTGCAAGGGAAAATAAGCACAGTAATAAGTAATTATTAAGTTTTTTGACGCACTTTGGCCTTTTTTGTTATTGATATTTACACTGCTGTATTCTGGACGCAAGTAAACAGAAAATAATGGAAAATAAGATTATCACTTTTCCAAGCTGAGACCTCCCGCTACGGTACACATCAGCCTGCCCTCTCAACCAAGACTTCACTTCCTCATTCGTTGGCTTCGCGAACTCGCAACAAAATTTATGTCTTCCAACACTTGATACGATGTCATTAATAGTCATTCAATACAGACAGCGCAAAAGTGCTGCATATATCAATAAAAGAATACACATACAGGAGAAGTGCCGCGCGGGATTAGCCGAGTGGTCTTAGGCGCTGCAGTCATGGACTGTGCGGCTGGTCCCGGCGGAGGTTCGAGTCCTCCCTCGGGCATGGGGGTGTATGTTTGTCCTTAGGATAATTTAGATTAAGTAGTGTGTAAGCTTAGGGACTGATGACCTTAGTAGTTAAGTCTCATAAGATTTCACACAAATTTGAATTTTTGAACAGGAGAAGTCGTTCACAAAACACGATTAACTTGGGTATCTGCGGCTAGAAGAAGTATTTAGTTAAGATCTGTTCATTAGTTACCACGTATCATCATCCCAATGGTTGTCTCCAACTTGACACGGGGACGTCGCCGACATCCGCTCTACAAGTATATCGCGAACAAGAACAGCACATGGATGGGTCCCAGTAAAGTTTAGCACTTGATGGTTCTTGTATTACGGACCAGGGGATTGTGTACAGTTTTCAAATTAATATCTATGGAATGCGCGTAGTGAAGGTCAAAGTATACATTTGTTTAGGCTACCCAGAAAGCGAATGAGAGTGTCGAGAATGAACTTGGCTAGCAACTGCAGACGACTAGAGCTGATGGGCCTGCAGTTATTTATGAGCCAAACTACTTGGTCTGGGAACCCGCTGGACATAACGACAGCTCAGGATTCTTACGAATACGCTAACAGTAAGTGCACATATATGTTGGCTATAACATTCCTATCAGACGCGTTCGCACCACTGCTCATACGTAATCAGCAAACACCTGTTGTATCTACACAATGACACAGCTACGTCGTCGGTGTCATACGTAATGAAACTATTGATAGCTTAATCGTGGTTGGTCAACGATGAAACGCAGGGATTGTTCCAGCCTCCCTGAAGATCTTCGTCTAATAGTAGCGCACTCCCAGATCGAAAGACAAAGCCGCGAGGTCTTACATCCGTAAACATCTATGCCTTTCAACACACCACGACTTCAATCGATTGTCGGATTAGTACCTACTTAACATACAGAGGATCTTCCATAGCTGATCTATAGTTTAAAGCCACTGTACAAAGCTGTCAGATGACAAGCGATAATTCCGGTGACGAAAAGGCAAGGAGGTCACTAACTCACTATCTTCGTCAGACAACCGGCTACGGTTATGACTTCTGTGGCATACAGTTCTGTCCTCCTCGTTTGTTTACGAACTAAAGTTTCAATTTCCACTGGCGTGTGACTCATCTTCCGTGTCACTTTCTGCTCACAGATTTTCTAACGCCACACATCGTTGGCATCGGTATTCGCGAGACGGTCAAAAAATTATGATTTCGGCATTTCCTCAGTCTCTCCACGGGAACGATTCGTCTTTAAGCGACCGCTGATCAAAGAACGGAAACCTTTTTAAAATAATAAATACAGTAGAAGAACTAATAAAGATGGTGCCGACTTAAACCACATGAAATATTTATTTATAATTCTACGAAGGAATCAGCTGTTTTAGTGAACTGTGAACATTTCAGCAACCAAAAACAGCTATCGCTCTCTTCTTTTACCCCTGACAGCAACACAATAGTTTTATTAGATATCGTTAAATACCCTCTAATTCTGTGGCCATAGCTGCAGTTTTATCTCTCGGAACAAAACCTTCATTTGTGAAACGAAATATTAGGTAAGTGACATACGTTCACTTGTATCTTCGAGAACTAAATAAGAATAGAGTTTTTTTTAATCTTAATTTTTTATTAAAAACAAGCAGTTTCGGTTCGCCAACAAACTATCCTCAGGTATAAAACGACATCAGTTACAGAACCAGTGTCAACTCATGACAAGTTTGTGAGTGTCGGATTCTTTGCTGTAGTTCACGATTTTTGTGTAGTTGGTCTTAGGATTGATCTAGATACAAGTTGTCACAATTCGACACATGTCCTGTGACCGGTATCGTTTTTGTTGAGGATCTTCTGTTGTTTGACAAATTTTTTTATATGAAAGTGACAGACAGCTATTGTGCAAATTATGATTTTTAAAAATATTTACAAACTGTAAAGCACAGCCTCCTTAAAGCAACGAAGAAAATAATATTCTTTCTACCAGAACTGTGCCCATCTCAACAATAATCATGAAGAGGGAGAAAACTGGGAAAAAGTTTTTCCTCTGTACAGATTACGCGTTCCGTCCCAGTCCTGGGTCCTTCGAGACATAACATTAACTCACTTCGATAAGAATGGGGAAAAGAAATGGCGCTGGCCTTTTCGAGAGCAACAGCCCGCCATCAGTCAAGAGTGATTAGGAGGGGTGAGGGGGAGTGTGGACCATGGCGACACAGAAAACCATTCTCACTTTTTTCATAACGAGATATGAATTTCGTTCTATAAGACCATGACTCCGTCGGCTTCTGGGGCAAACAGGAAACTTCGTCATAGGAATTAGTTGGCTATCGAAGAGAGCTGAAGCAAACGCTTTAACTTACTTCAACGCGAATACTATCCCACGTTGTATTTTATATTATATTAGCAACGCGACTAATTGCAAGGACCATCCCCTAGTGATTCATTTTTCAGATGTTGGAATACAAGTTTTTGGAAAAGGATTTAAAGTTCAGGGAGAATAAATAAAGAATTTCAAGTAAACGATGACAGTGTAATTCTGTCAAACGGTGAAGAAACTGGAAGAGTAACTGAACGGAGTAGATAGTGTTTTGAAAAGAAGTTGTAAGACGAGCATCAACCGAGGTACAGCAGAAATAATGGAATATAGTTGCATTACAGCAGTTTATTCTGAGGGTGTTGGGAAATGAGACACAAAAAGTAGTCGAGTTTTGCTGTCTGGGCAACAAACTAGCTCCTGAGTATATCAAGTGCAGACTGGCAATAACAAGAAAAGCGTTCACAAAAAAGAGAAATTTATTAACATCGTATAAGACAGTCTTTTCTGAAGGTATTCGTCTGGAATGTAACCTTATACGGAAGTGAAGCGTGGACCATAAGCAGTTGAGACAAGAAGAGAACATTTTAGAACGTGGTACTGCAGAAGATCGTTGAAGATCAGCTGTGTACATCGAATAACTGATGATGTTCTGAATCGAACTGAGAGGGCCCAACGTGACCCAATTTGTGATAGAATGTGTGTGTGTGTGTGTGTGTGTGTGTGTGTGTGTGTGTGTGTGCGTGTGTGTGTGTGTGTGTGTGTGTGTGTGTGTGTGTGTGTGTGTGCGTGCGTGCTGATAAAGAGTCTTGCGCAGGATAGACTAACGAGGAGAGCAGCTTCAAATCAGTCTTCGAGCTGAAGACCACCCCAACAACACAGCAAAAGATACGCTCGGTAGCTGTGAAAAGACGGCCAGGCGGGGGTTGGTGTGCGAGCGGTTGAGAAATGTAGGTCAGCGGTGGCTGTCCGCACCCCGCAGCCCCGCTGTGTATTGATTGCAGGTGAAGGTCAGCGACCCCGCTGGCGGCTGTGAAGGCGGCGACGGAGGGCGCCCTCAGAGATTCCCGCCTCGGACGGGACGGGACGCGACGCGATGCGTTCCGCACAGCCGCCCGCCGGGTGCCGGGTTCCACCAGCCACCAGCCACTGGCCGGCAGGCGGAAGGCGCGCTATTCCCCTCGCCTCTCGAGCGCCACTGTTGCGTGTCGGCCAGTAATTCAATCCGCGTTCCGAAGGAGCTGCCCCTTTTATCAGCGCAATCATCAACACTTACACTTCACTTAAAATTCGCAACCTATTAAATGGTATTTCCACGCCGGAAAGGATGTAATATTATTCTTCAAACAGCTTGAAAACTTGAACGAGTCATGGTTTCCCGGCACGATTTTGATCGTAAAAAGGTGTAATGTTTTACAAGACTTCGACCGATGTGTGTGTGTGTGTGTGTGTGTGTGTGTGTGTGTGTGTGTGTGTGTGAGAGAGAGAGAGAGAGAGAGAGAGAGGCAAAGAGCGAGAGAGAGAGAGACCTATAAGAACAAAGCTAGTAATCTTCCTCTAATGCTCTCGACCTAAAGTCTCTTCGATACCGAGACCATTCAGCGCCCGCTTGTGTGTGTGTGTGTGTGTGTGTGAGACAAATGGTTTTCTTGCAACTACTGTAGTGGAGTCGGCGAAAGAAGATCCCTGACAGATGCTGCGGGCTGGGCGCGGTTGCTTCGCGTGTCTACGTAACTCGATTTTGTATACGTCTCTACGCCTCGGTGCAGTTCTATAGGCGGTTATTATTTTGGCCTGCAGCCGATTGTGCTTCGCTGCTGGAAACTGGTAACCGCGCTCCAAGGTTCACGGATTTCTTTCGGCGACTCTACTACAGTACAGAGGGTTTGGACAAAAATTGTTAACACCAAAAAAGCGACACATTACCATGTGTAATACGCTGTAGGAAACCCCCTGGCATTCAAGCGGCTTTCAGTCGTCTGGGAATGGATAAATACACGTCCTGTGTGGTTTTCAAGAGAATCTTATACTATTATTCCTGCAAAATAGTGGCACTTCAGATATCGATGACGGTGGTGGATAGCGATCAAGCATCCTTCTCTCCAAAGCAGACCACAAAGGCTAAATAATATCCAGTCTGCTAATTTTGGTGTCCAGGGAAGATCCGACGCTCACAAAACCAGTCCTGGACGATGCGAGCTGTGTGATCGGGGCCCTGTCGTCTTGGAACACAGCGTCACCGTTGGATAAGAAACACTGTACCTCGGGACCGACCTGATTAGCCAGTAATCCTTAGCGGTAATGCGACCTTGCAAAGTAACCACAGGGCCCAGCGAATACCGCGACGTGGCGGCGCAAATCATCACAAAACTCCTGTCATGTTTCATTCCTGGAACGTAAATTCCGCCAGAAGCTGGAAACGTGAAAGAAGGCTCATCCGATCAAATGACTTTCTTCCACTGCTCTACAGGCGAGGTTTCACAGCTTCGGCACGACGTTTTCCTGTTACGGAATTTTGCACCAGCGATGAGTGGGTTTGGGATTCCATCACGCCCTGCAATTCCCTGCTTATGGAGCTCGCTCGGTCTTGCTACGGTACTAACAGGGCTCTCGAGTGCGACACTCATTTCTGCAATGACATTCTCAGCTGTCGTCCTGTTATTTTTCGTCACAATCCTCTTCAATGACTGTCTGTCACGATGGTTCAACACACATTTTCGCCCGAGTTGTGACTTAGCAGCTGATGTTTTTCCACTTTCCTTTCCTATAGGGAGCCTCTTGAAACAGCAGTCACTTCGGCTCCCTTTGTCATGGAAGCACCCACCACACGAGCACCAACGATATGTACGTGCTCTAATTCACTCAGCTCCCGCGTATTGCACTAACAACGACGCAGAACACTGTTCTGACCACGACTGATAATTGCAGCGTATTGAGGACACTGAACAGGTGCCGTTGAGCTCAAATACAACAGCGCAACCTGCAGGCTTGGCTAGCGTCTGCATTTATGTTCAAGCGTGCACTTCTCGCGATGTTTCCATATTTTTGTCCAACCCCCATAGCTTAAAGCGAAGCGAGCCAGCTTGCGAGACAGGGAGGTGAGGAAGACCAGCACTGAATCCGTGCGGTAGATAAGCAACCGTTGTTCTTGTACACGGTCCAGCCTGTGTAAAGTTTGAGGCGGTTTTTTCACTCTCGTCTGGGCAAGTGATGAGCTTGTTTCCAATCTCCGCCTCGGAAACATACGATACACAGTTAAAGTACGGCAACACGCTGAACAAAGTTTACAAGATTCACAGAGAGATGGGGCGCGCGACTCCCCTCCCGTAGGTTGACAGGAAGAAAGTAAAAATAAAACAAATTTGTGCAATTGTGAAAACTAAAGTTACTTTCTGGGTATAGGATAGCTATTTATCACCTACCGGACCAGCAGAACCAGGTATAATTCCCAGGAAACAAAAATTTTTCTTGCATTGAGCATATGAATATCGCTATGGACCGTCTTACTTCTAGTATTCGAAACTTTTCTTTCGTCCGTGCTTCAGGGCTTCTGAAGTCCCACTTAGCGGCTGCAGCCAGAGGCAGCGTGCGGGGCGCGAGACAAATGTCGCGACCTACTGCTTCATGGGTTTAATCGTAAACGTTTGCTGGTGGAGCTGGATTAATTCTCTGCTCTGTTGCACAATCAAGTCAGCTTAAATCAACGTCACCAACTTCGTGTTAAGCTTCTGACTAATCCATTGTCGCCGGCCGGATTGGCCAAGCAGCTCTAGGCACTACAGTCTGGAACCGCCCGACTGCTACGGTCGCAGGTTCGAATCCTGCCTCGGGCATGGATGTGTGTGATGTCCTTAGGTTAGTTAGATTTAAGTAGTTCTAAGTTTTAGGGGACTGGTGACCTCAGAAGTTAAGTCCCATAGTACTCAGAGCCATCTGAACCATTTGAATCCATTGTCTATAGCCATAAGCCCTGTAGCCAGGCAACTGAACACGAACCTCCTGCATCTGGCTCTCATTAATCTGTATTCATTTTTTATTTCCTTTTCCTTTCATTTTTTTACACGAAATTGTGTGCTATACACTGAGGCGATAAAAATCATAGGATACCTCCCAATATCGTGTCGGACCTCTTTTTGCTCGACGTAGTGCAGCAGCTCGACATGTCATGGATCCAACAAGTCGCTGGAAGTCCCCTGCAGAAATATTGAGCCATGCTGCCTCTGCAGCCGTCCATAATTGCGAACGTGCTGCCGGTGCAGGGTTTGGTGCATGAGCTGATCTCTCGATATGTCTCGTACATGTTCTATGTCGGGCGATCTGGGTGACCAAGCCATTCGCTCGAATTGTCCAGAATGTTCTTAAAATCAATCGCGAACAACTGTTTCCTCGTGCATGGTGCTCTGTCATCCATAAGAAATCGATCGTTGTCTGCGAACATGAAGTTCATGAATGGCTGCAGATTGTCTCCAAGTAGCCAAACACAACCATTTCCAGTCCACACCATTATCGAGCCAACCACCAGCTAGCACAGTGTCTCGTTGACAGCTTTGGTCCATGGCTTCCTGGGACACGTACCCTACCATCAGCTCTTACCAACTGCAATCGAGACTCATCTGAACAGGCCACGATTTTCCAGTCGTCTAGGGCCAACCGATATGCTCACGAGCCCAGGACAGGCGCTGCAGGCGGTGTCGTGCTGTTAGCAAAGGCACTCGCGTCGGTCGTCTGATGCCATAACGACAAATTTGGCCGCACTGTCCTAACGGCTACGTTCGTCGTGCGTCCCACATTGATTTCTGCGCTTACTTCACGCAGTGTTGCTTGTCTGTTAGCACAGGCAACTCTACGCAAACACCGCTGCTCTCGGTCGTTAAGTGAAGGAGGTCCGCCACTGCTTTGTCCATGATCAGAAGTAACGCATGAAATGTTGTGTTCTCGGCACACTTTGACACTGTGAATCTTGGAATATTGAATTCCCTAACGACTTCCGGAATGGAATGTCCAATGCATCTAGCTCCAACAACCATTCCGAGTTCAAAGTCTGTTAATTGCCGTCGTGTGGCAATATCACCTCGAACCTTTTCATATGAAAATATATAAATGATAGCTCCGCCAATGCACTGCTCTTTTATACCTTGTGCATGCTATACTGCCGCCATCTGTATATGTGAATATCGCTACCCGATGACTTTGTCATCTCAGTGTACAGTTGGTACGGTAAGATCTATGTACAGTTATTATGTTGGCACCATAGGTAGTACCGCATGAAGCATTATTCATGTGGTTCAGTGAGAAAAGAGAGCACGGTGTTTCGATACCCGAACTAACTCAAAAGGAAAAGCTACCTGACGGCGATCCTGACTCCACGCCAGCCGAGACTGGTTAAAAAACCTGCACATCTCGTCATGGCATACACCAGCTTTCAGATACGTGATGAAATTTTTCCGCGGGATACAGTGTCTGGCTGCAGAAAACTTCAAAAACGAATATTTGAAGACGTTATTTCCTCCGAAAACTTGACCCCACACCAGATTTATAACGGAGGTGAATGGATGCTACCCAGTAAGACACTGGCTTCCAAATTAGATCGAAGCACAATTATGGCTTGTAGCACTGCATGCACAAGACACAAACCCCTCTTGTTGATAGGAAAACCAAACATCCTGTGCACCGAAATACGTTTGCCAGTTGTCCACAAATCACAAAATAATACATGGATGGACAGTGGTATTTTTAAAAACTAGTTTCATGATGATTTCGTGCCAGTGTGAGGAGATACTTTGAAGAAGACAGTCTCCCGCCGAAGGCCGTGTTGTTTATTGACAATGCACCGTCACCTGCGGGAGTGGAGCAGCTCGCCAGTAGAAATGGTTCAAATGGCTCTGAGCACTATGGGACTTAACATCTATGGTCATCAGTCCCCTAGAACTTAGAACTACTTAAACCTAACTAACCTAAGGACAGCACACAACACCCAGCCATCACGAGGCAGAGAAAATCCCTGACCCCGCCGGGAATCGAACCCGGGAACCCGGGCGTGGGAAGCGAGAACGCTACCGCACGACCACGAGATGCGGGCATCGCCAGTAGAAGCGTCAGAGTTAAGTTCTGCCCTTCTAACGTAACGCCTCCTCTGCAAGCGATGGATCAAGGCTTACTGGAGAAAATCAGACGTGTGTACGAGAGCCAGCTACTGGGTACATTAACGGAAGACGAGGGAGAAGCTGGTTGATTCTGTATAGAAATCGGTAAATATCAAAGATGTGATTTTTATGGTTGCGTATTCTTGGGATCAAGTTACTGAGTTATCGATTTTGATGCCACGAGAAACAACAGGACCTGCTATTTGTGATTTCACAGCTCAAGTTTTTGCAATTTTCAACACCTCTGAATCGTTTGAAATGTTAGCAAACATTCCTGTTCGTTCGGATGTAGACGACAGTGACGTAGGCGCCTGGTTGCAGAGTGACAGTGACGCTGGTTACGGTATGAGGAGCGATGAGAAATTTTTGTTGCCACCTGCTGCAGTACGCAGAAGTGCAGTGATGCTAAAGTGGACAACAAAAGCGGCGTTTCAAAGGAAGAAATAATGCCTCGTGCGGAGGCGACGGCACCGCTAGGAAGACTAATGGTTTACCTAGAATGTCAGCCGGAAACAACTCCAGCCGAACTGTTGTCAATGAAGCTTCTAAGCACTGGTGCTGATCTCGAACGCCACAACAGTTTGAAACAGAAGAAGCTTTCATACGTTTATATTAAATAAATGTGTGTACACTACGGTAAAAATAAAAGGTGCGTGTATTCCAGCACATATTAGAGCTTTTGCATTTAGTACAAATTTCCCGATTTTCTGTAATCCGGATTACATTCGGATACAAGAGGTTTTCGCTTACTGTTATGAAGATTCCGACAACCGGCCATTGGAATGGAGTATGATGACCGCTAACAGCCCACAGGACGCTTCCTACCGGCACCGAACAACTCCCGTCGATAGTCTCCTCACAACAAAGTGTCACAAAACCTCCACACACAAACTGCGCGGTAACAAATATAATTTATTGACATAATTAACCGTAGCCAAGTTCGTCACTTTTACGCAACACCCCCTCCAGCCATCTAATGGCTCCACACTCTTTTTGTCGAACAAGTCCACTGTCATTAACCATCAACCTCCGCCGACTAAAACAGAAAAGTGCATGAGTAGAATTCGACACCCGCACAAGGGAATTTTCCGTAGCGAAAGAGTAACCTCGGTGATTACGAAGGCCTACCACTGACTCCAGACTACTTTAAAACACAAACTTCGTCCCAGAGGGCCCACGACTTGCCATCTCCAACGCACTGGGGCTGCCGGCTGACTCCTCGATTTCACGAGCTCGAAAACCGTTCCACGAAATTATTTAACCTATAGGCCTCTCAACCAGAGCCAGGAGCAGAATGTACGCATTCTCATCGGCCGTTTTCCGCTTCTGCTGCAGAGATTCCGTGAGATGGTGCCCCCTGACAGAACACTAAGAACCAATTCTGCAACGCATGTTGGGAACACTGGCCGTCATGAGTAAATTAGTCATCTTGTAAGCCCGTCATTTAGGCTTTGAGAAAAACCTTCCCATCACCTCCCTTCCCCCTACTGGTCCTTTGCTTGGTGTAAACATGTATTATTCTACAAAGTCGTTAGATATGTTTCTTTTCGGTTTCACACAAAAGAACAGCGAAAACACCAAATTCAATCCCAGCCTATGTACGATGCAACCAGGAACACGTGAGGCCATGTAAGGATAAAATCCGCTAGATTGGTCGTGTTATTTCGGATACGCAAAGTAATGTTTATTTTAAAACAATTATAGAGGTGTAAAAATATATCCGTCTTCGTATTACACTTTTATACCCGAATAACGCTATTAATTTTTAAATTTGTATCAACAATTACTCTGTATTCGAATATGTGTGAGACCTAACAACAAGTACGATTTTGTCATCATTCGTGTACATAGCTTAATATTTTCTACTTACGTCCCTAAGACATTTCTTATACCTTCGTGCCTAAAAACACTTTTTCCGAAAGAAACCAACGGTAACATCTAACACTGTTTATTTGGCCAGCATTATTCATTTTATTCAACTCCAACAGATTTAAACCTCTTCTCAGGAACTCCATACGCGGTTCATCGATGGTCTAGGCGCCCGGAAGATTAGTCTGCTCAAGACCCAATATACAGCCAATGCATGTTGCTGTACCCTCAGTACAATGGAATAAACAAGTCTCCGTCATTCACTTCCGTATAATCCAAATTCACATCACGCAATTTCTGCGCTCTCGTAATAAGGCAACTAGAAACTAAAGACATGCTATATCGTATGAAACTGGTGTGAGGAATAAGGCGATTTTGTAAAGTTAGTAGCCTCGCTCTTCTTCTAAGCAGACAGTTTTATTTCCTCTTGCACGCCCGCAAATAAAATATGTTCTTGCTGTAGAAATTCTCACAAAATTATCCAATTAAATAGTTTCTTAATGGCAGAAATCATCTGGCCCTTTTCGACGGGCAGTCGTTTCCCACAATGCACATTATAACAGTACAATAGAATTCTTTATTGCCGGTGACATACACAAATAATTTGAGAAACATTATTGCCAGTTTTGGGTATACCTTTCACGATATTATATAAATAGAAAACTGTTACGAAGTTAAATCTTCAGCAAAATCTAGAATATCGATAATATCGATCATTGTATGGTAACTCTCCTATAATTACATACATACGTGAATAAAACAATAGAGAGACATTTGAAAGAGGAACCTGCGAACACGGCTGTATATGAAGTACGTCGCAAATATATTCCGCCATCCCACAATCCTCAATAGACAGCGTAATTATAACAGTTATAATTTTTATCCGATTTGAAGTGGTCATCAAAGGGGTGCTACTCGCGCGAGCCATCCACAACAGTACACAACCCGCCTACCTGCCTCCGTGGGAGAGGTCGCTAACGCACGACTGTGCACTAGCGCTGACTCGGTTCGAACTTGAAGCTGGACGAAATTGTCACTACCAGTGCTTGGCCGTTATCAACATCACACATCACGCACATAACACTAAATTGCACATGCGTCCACTACACTCATCTACATTCTACAAATACACACGACAGTCCTCTCACATATCTGCAAGAAAAGGGGACAATGTGCGAGGAGAAAGAACACCCTTTCTGACAGGCAGGTGAACCCACCCCGTGGGATATCCCACAGAAGAATGCCGTGGGTAATTTACATTTACCAGTAGTGCAAATGGTTCAAATGGCTCTGAGCACTATGGGACTTAACATCTGAGGTCATCAGTTCCCTAGAACTTAGAACTACTTAAACCTAACTAACCTAAGGACATCACACGCATCCATGCCCGAGGCAGGATTCGAACCTGCGACCGTAGCGGTCGCGCGGTTCCAGACTGAAGTGCCTAGAACCGCTCGGCCACAACGGCCGGCAGCAGTAGTATACTGCACACTATTTCACAAACAATAAAAGACTGCACTGGAATCCTGGATTTCTGTCACGATGACACAGAATCTTCCGTACACAGGATGCTTCACTATTGCTATTACAGAATTCTAGTGTTGTAGAGGGGACTTAGTAGACCAGGTTTTGATAAGAAACCTGGGTCCGGAAATGTACCGTTTGGATGTAAAAGAAGTTTGAATATTGGATCACTCTGAAGTCTCCCATTTCGCGGCAGGCACACAGCGGAGAAGAGCCCTGGCCTGTGTGGTCTGCAGGCTCTGTGCGTCGCACGTGGCGTCTCTGCGACCCTTGCTTTCATACTGACCACGCACAGACCCTGGTGCGCGTCAGTGAAGCACCACGGTCAAGCCTCCCACTTGTGAAAGCGCCAGTTCCCCGCAGCCGTTGTTGAAGTCGTTTGAAAATATGTGATGGACAGAGGTGACAGAGGAAACGTTGTCGAAACATACGCCGTGCAGCTCTAACATTACGTACCGTCCCGTGAAGCGGGATATTTGAAAATGACACGTTCTTCAAACTTATTTCATATCCAAACGGTGAATTTCCGTTAAGTCGTCTCTCCAACCGCTTGAACACTGTAACAGCAATTGTGAAACACCCCGTATATCTTTTTTTCCCTTATAGAAGACAGAATCTGGTATTTCGAATCAAATCCTGAACTCTAAACGAACAACGAGATTTCCTGGATTCTGCGAACTGTCTACCGGCGTTTCGAATTTGTGAATTTGAGTTTTACATCGTTTTGTGTTTCGAATTCCTCTCTTTTTGTTTTGCTGTTTTTATTGAAAGCGAGGCTTTTGGGGACAGCGAGGTTTAACTACACTTCCGGCCTTCCAGATTCGAGTTTTCCAACCATAAATTACTCAGTGCGAATGCCGGTATCGTTTCTTCGTAAAAGACGTGGTCGATTTTAATCCCCATCCTTGTCCTATGCCAGCTCGCCCTCCACTAGTAAGACCCCGATGTCGACGCTACGTTGCATTCTATTCTTCCTTCTTTCCCGATTGACGACTCGTGTAGTTACTATTCAGATAACCACATTAAACATGTCGTTCATTGTATTTCCTGTTTGAAGGTTACTGGCAAGCCTGTGATTCCACTCTAAAGAATTCATCGTCGATGAGACGTTACGTCCAAATTTCCTTTCCCAGTTTTTACTCAGCGCCTAGGGAATGGATAAAGCACTAAGAGAATGTGTACGAACAGCAGTTTGAAAGAACCACTTAGAGTGTGTCTGTGGCTGAACTGCTTTTGATTGCCAGTAATTTCAATAAATCACCGCAAAACAACTACGGAGTTTTTGGAGGAACTGGTGTAACGAAGAACACAAGGAAATGAAGAGACAGACTGGTAGTATACATATTACGACAAAATCTGTTGCTGAAGACTGTAGTTGAAGAAATAGTGGAAGGGAAGAATGGCAGAGGCCAAGACGATGGGTGGTGGGAAGAATGCGGATACCCACTTAATCTTTTATTGTAATCTATTTATGCACCATGTGTCATTTAAGTTTCTACATATTACTCATTGTATAAATAAATGCATTTTAATGATAAAACGGGCACAACGAGACTGCGCATAAAACCGTTAACTGTGCGCTGTTGCTCACACAGGCGGATAAGAGTACACATTCAAACTTCCTGGCAGATTAAAACTGTGTGCCCGACCGAGACTCGAACTCGGCAGATTTGCCTTTCGCGGGCCCGCGAAAGGCAAAGGTCCCGAGTTCGAGTCTCGGTCGGGCACACAGTTTTAATCTGCCAGGAAGTTTCATATCAGCGCACACTCCGCTGCAGAGCGGAAATCTCATTCTGGAGTACACATTCAGTCGGCAAGAGATCGTATGTGACATTCTTCAGCAGCGGTCACAGGATGACGTTTTACACAATCCGTACAGTCCTTTTGTCACAAGTCTTCACATTAAATCAAACTGCATCCAGTCATCAAATTCATATCCGCGCCTTGAGCAAACGCATTTTTTTGCAGAATCAATTTTAACAGGAACTGTAAACAGTTTCTTTGTTTCCAGATCGAGGTTCTCTTTGTGCTAGAAGATCCTGTTTTAGTTTTCCCTCTTCCCTTCGGTTTTCCTTTTCCTCATTATTCTTCTTTTTCTGTTCGAGAGCATTCTACTCTGGTCATGGGGAGAATATTTCCGATTTTTGGACCTTCGATTCCTTCTGTCAACTAATTACAATTCTGGCAGAGTGCAGGTGTCAGAAACGGGCGTGTGCGCTTGCACGCATGCGGAACTGAATGCCTGCATTTGGGAAGAAGTTCCTGGCTCGCTTCCTTTGCTAGACAACAGTTTCCAATCTCCGTTCTCTATGATCCGAATTGCTGTTCCCTGTCTTACTGTTACATGAGAAAACGAGAAGAAGCAAAATCCACTACAGAATAAACAGTACGACTGCATGGACATACGCGTATTCCCATTACATCAAATGCTTTTCCTGCCTACTCTGCTGTAGTTGCCCGGCTGTAGGCATTACTGTTGCCCGAAAGTTCACTAGTTGGTAAGTTTATAATTACATCCCACCGCGTGAACACGAGAGCAATACTACGTAGACTTAAGAGCTAATGCAATAAATTAAACTGCAATGATCGCCTGGTTAAAACTGCTTGAATTAGCAGATGCATAAGTGATGAGCAGGACTGGTGCCAATTCGAGAGTCCTATTTCAGCCAGTTGCAGTCTGAACCCGATACTACAAAAGGAATCAAGATTTTAAATAGCGCGAGGGCGGGGGTGGGGGTAGGTGACCTTTAGGAGGACGCATCGCGTGAGGTTGAGATCAAAGCTAGGATCCATGCCGGATACGGACCAGACTGCAGTCTCAGTCAGCTCGCAATTACTTCCCCTCAGTAGCTGCTGGGTCAGCGCGTCACGTCGCTAACCGAAGACGTCCGTGTTCGATTTGCCGGTCGGGACGGAGATTTTCTCCGCTTGGGGATTGGGTGTTGTGTTGTGTTGTCCTAACGTTCGTATCATCGTTACTGACAAGCAACTCGCATCAAACACACTGTCGTATCCTATTTCCTCTACTGAGACGGCTGCACGGGTACGAACGGAAAGCCAATAAATTAGAAGAAAAAAACCTTGGCAGTCTGTGAAGGAATTTCAAACTCCAGCTGTGTGTAGCAGAGGTCAACACCTAGATGTTTGTTTGTGATATTGTAACTGTTTTGTGTGTTATGTACTTTTAGATTTTTCATACGTGATTTGTACTTGCCATACGCTAAATAAAAAATAAATAAATAAACACCGTACGGCCGTGTGGTTGCGAAACTTGATGTTTTCGGGAAAATGACGTAAATAATTTACTCGTTACCGAGCAGAAAGTCGTAAGGAAGTTCTACATGATCTGGTACAAGATGAGATCACTGGAGAATGAAAGATTTGTCATAATTGTGGCCTGGATGAGATCCACAACGGTCCTAATGTTTTGACTAGCTGTGATTTAGTCGTGAATACAAACAGTGATCCGGGAAGTATAGCATCTGTTTATTTTACTCTGATACACGAGAATTCACAACCGCATAACAAACCTGCCTTGCGGTTGCATTTAGATGAGACCGGTCATACTATATGGATCACATAGCGTAGCACGTGTTTCTTTCACAAAGCACCGGGAGGTCGTGCTCTCAATTGGCTGGAGGAGCTTGAAGTTAGATAGTATAGACAGCATTAGATATATGCTTCATTTCGTTATGTACTGCTCGTGTCATCATCTTGTTTGATTGTCTCTTCGTTGTCTGTATAATGTACCTCACTGGCTGTGTGATGTTATTAACTGTCACGGTGCTTTGTGATCCTTTCCTTGACGCAACGTATCACTAGCGACGAGGTACCGCACTCTGGCGTTTCGATCCCTCCGGTCACATCTCGCCTATGACCCATCCCGGCGGCTGACTACTTACTCCAGTCTCAAGTTTTATCCGTTTGACTTCTTTTCACTAGTTACTTTATTATGTTTCATGTAATTCTGTTAGCTCCTTAAGCTTTTACTGCGGTATCCTAGAATTACTATAATAGTGTTTCAGAATCACAGTGTCACGTACCCATTTCTTCTTAAGAATTTTAAAATTCAATTTCATTTCGATTTTTAATGTATATTTTATTACTGTTACAACGTGTAGTACCTTACGATCCCAGAATAGTTTTATCTAATTGAACGTCTTTTCCTTAACCGCATTTTGTATAGTTGACTGAATATATGTACAGTAGCGACAGCTAACGAGTATGGCCGGTCACGGTGGTCTAGCGGTTCTAGGCGCTCAGTCCGGAACCGCGCGACTGCTATGGTCGCAGGTTCGAATCCTGCCTTGGGCATGGATGTGTGTGATGTCCTTAGGTTAGTTAGGTTTACGTAGTTCTAAGTTCTAGGGGACTGATGACCACAGATGTTAAGTCCCATAGTGCTCAGAGCCATTTGAACCATTTTTGAGCTAACGAGTTTGTGAGACAAACATACGATTTTTGTGACAACTGTACCTCAGTGTGTCAGGAACAGAAGCGTTGTTCGTATGATGACTCTGCCGGCACTATGGCATAGTTGCAAAAAGTATTTTTGGTTATGTTCGACGATGCCTAGCTGACTTTGCATGTGTCGATGATGCCACTCTAGATTTATCGTATTTGGATGTGTTTTAAACAAGTACGCTTCGGCACATTTTTAAACGCGTATATTCTGGGTATGAAAGTAGTACTTTCCATTACGTCATAGTTTATCGGTTACAAGATGTAGAGTGTACATTTTGTATTTGATTTTCCTTTTTTTCTGCAGATCTGAAGATACTCACCACTGACCGAAGTCGATAGCCTGGGGACGTAATTTTCTGTGATCGTAGACTGATATTAAAGAAACAAACTCTAGTCCAAATGTTGTAGGCCTGATGAAAACCAAACGGCTTGTACCAGCCAACACGGACTCTTCGACGGGATTGCCTTGGCGTTATTCGGCTGAGTGCCGGTGACGTGGGGCGCAGTCAGCGGGCCGCTAGACGAGACAGGTTGTGGCGGCAAAGCGTCGCCGCGGTTCACGCAGCCGGACTGCTGGAGGCGAGGAGCGGCGAGGCGAGCGCGCCTGGTCCCGCGCCCGCCGCCTTCTGGGTTAAGAGCCCCGCCGTCCCACGGACGTCAATATTCCAGGTGGGCAGCGCCGGGCTCGAGCAAGACACGCAAAAGACGCCGGCTATCGAACTGCCGCCGCACCACCGCTCAACAAACAACAGGACTCGTTCCTGAGCGGCAGAGAGCGTTTCTCCTCAGAATCCTCCGACTGCTCCGCTCTTCCCCGTCCATACGCAGAATGTGTTACTTTTTCAAACTCGCCGTTCCTCCAACATACACATGATAGAAGTAAGGAAACTAGCGACCTATCTCTACACCTTTTTCTACACTCCGTAAGCAACCTTACAGAGTGTGGGTGAGTGTACTGTTAGTACCACTATCATTTTCTACATCTACATACTTATATAAAGGTTATCCGAAGGTAGGATCGAACCTGGATCGCTCGCGCGGCAAGCGAGTTCGCTACAGACACAGCCGTTACGCTCTGCTGCCACAGTGTATAATTTGACCGGTATATGAACTGCGCGTAAAACTTTTAAAGAGTCCTTTCCCTCGGAATATTCTGGCTAGTGCGCTTTACAACTTTTATGGGTCATCAGTCCCCTAGAACTTAGAAGTACTTAAACCTAACTAACCTAAAGACATCACACACATCCATGCCCGAGGCAGGATTCGAACCTGCGACCGTAGCGGTCGCGTGGTTCCAGACTGCAGCCCCTAGAACCGCTCGGCCACACCGGCCGGCTTCAAATGGCTCTGAGCACTGTGGTACTTAACATCTGAGGTCATCAGTCCCCTGTAACTTACAACTACTTAAACCTAACTAACCTAAGGACATCACACACATCCATGCCCGAGGCAGGATTCGAACCTGCGACCGTAGCGGTCGCGCGGTTCCAGGCTGTAGCGCCTAGAACCGCTCGGCCACACCGGCCGGCACGGAAATCAGTATAAGAATTGCAACTGACAACTGATTTGCGGCCTACCATGTACTGAAAGCATTATAAGTTTTATTACGCTACCTAGAGGCACACTAGATGTTACTTTCGTTTCCGAGAAACGCTCTCCGTTCAGTGTTGGGCTCTGTTAGTCAAAATATTCTTCGAACCTATCACGTATTTGTGGAGACACTGCCTCTTATAGTTTGTTAGTAGTCGACGATGTGGCACAGTGTCGAACACCGTTCGGAAATCTGGTAAGGCGAACTCTGCCCGATCAGCTGCACCTATTGTTTGCAAGATGTCGTGTACGAATAAAGGGAATCGTGTTTCACACGCGTGATTTTTTTCTGAATCCGTGATAGTTATTTGAAAGGAGCTTGTTTCCCTCTATTAACGTCATAATTTTTGAGCTGAAAATATGCTACAAGTTCTTGCAACAGACGGGCGTCAGTTATATTGGTATATAATCCTGTGCATCCGATCTTTTCCCCTCTTTGTAAACAGGACTGATCTGGGCTCTTTTCCTGTGACACGGGCCTCTTCGCTGCGCAAGCGATTCTCGACGAACGTGAGCTATGAAAAGGAGGAGCTAACTCCGCTGTGGGGGGCTACACATATTCGGAGCTAAAATACTGCAACTGCAGCTCCGCCGGGTTCTGGTACCTTCCCTGTTCCATTTGCGTGGAAGTCTGTCGGTAATCCTCCGTGAGCGCACTACGTCCACTCCTCGGTACTTTACGGCTGTTACTGTTTTCAGTTATCTATCGCCAATAATGTCCGCCTGCGTAACTAAGTAGTCAGTGTG
Source organism: Schistocerca americana (assembly GCF_021461395.2). NCBI lineage: Eukaryota > Metazoa > Arthropoda > Insecta > Orthoptera > Acrididae > Schistocerca > Schistocerca americana. The sequence goes on from NC_060123.1 coordinate 181,917,420, forward strand.
CAGAATGCCATGTGAGAGGCCCGGGTTCGATTTCAGGCCGGCTCTGAGATTTTCTCCACTCGGGGACTGGGTGTTGCGTTGTCTTCATCGTCATTTCATCCTCAACGACACGCAAGTCGCCGAATTGGCGTCAACTAAAATGCCTTGCACCAGGTGATCGGTCTACCCGACGGAGGCCCCAGCCACACCTACCTTTCATTTCATCGCCAATAACATTATCCAACAGAAATTGATCTCCTAGCCAATTTAGATACAATACATGACATTTATTTACGTCCAGGGTCATCTGCCAGTCCTCTGCAGCTCTTCATGCATTTCGCTACTGTCTTCTGACACTGCGAGCTTCCTCTACACAGGAACATTGTCCACGAACAACCTGTCAGGGCTTATGGCGTTATTCTCTAGATTATTTAACAGATACTGTAAACAGTGACGGCTCCACAAATTCCCTTCATGATCTGCAAATTACTTTTACATCTGGCGAATTCGTCCCGTTAAGAATGAAGTTATTCGGTAAGTTCGCTGATGACGGAAATCGAACGGACGAAGGTGAGTCCTTTCTTTTTTTCTTTTTGGAACTGGAAGAATCTGGTCACTGCATTTTTATATAAACTTCGGCAAAGGAGACTACCTTCCTCTTCTTCGACCATAATGCCGAAGAAATGGACCTCCCGAAGCGTATTAAATAATATTCTTTCCTGAGCCGCACCTGCGAAGGAAGTGGAAAAGGGAACGAATAAGCTTAACGTAAGTAGGAAGAACCTCAGCCATTACGTAAAACTGGTTCCCAAGCTATGAATGTGACGATCGTTCTGGAGGAGTATAGAACGTTTTGTTTTTCAAAACTCTACCTGCGCATCACAAAGCACTGTACTTCATACGAACAAGGAACCGTCTAAACCAGCTTGATGAATGCTCCGCGATGTGCTTCATTCAGAACGTTGCTGAGGAACCCATCTTAGGCAGACAACGATCCAGGGACTCTACCAGGACCAACTAATTAGCTCTTCCGCTTTTGGGAAGGAAATAATATCATGTAGTGTCAGATGTCGGCTGAAAGCTTGATGCACATGTTCATCGATTGGTAAATCCTCAATGGTCAACCTTGTGCGCCGAAATTTTGTAATGGAACGAATTCACAGTGTTACACTTGGGTCTCCTTTCGAAATGGCAAAGAGGCCCAATTTGGAGTATTCTGATGTGCAGTTATTTTTTAATTTCTTCAAGTACTGGCGATGCGTCTCCTGATCCTGGCCGCTTCGTCTCAAACGGGTACCGTTAGTTTACGCACCAGCTAGGAAGCTGAATATTATTTGTGAGCTGTCATAGTGAAACCTACCACGTGCCTTTTCGCAGATCTCCAAACAATGACTCTCCCGTTCCTGAGTTCTGCGGTGTAGTCTCTACCATCCGCTATCCTTCGTGACAAATTCTCTGGTGCCTACCGCCCATTAGTGGGCGTTCCAACTTCCACGATCGGCGGTAGTTGGCATGGGTTTTAAAAACATTTCCACTGAGTTTTCATATAATTTTGATAAAGCATTTGGTAAATAATTCTTATTATACGCTTTAACACGCTGTAATTCGGCTTCGTAAACTTTGTAAGGTAAAGCTGCTGCCCTACTTCATAAATCACAATTACTGAGAAAGCATTGGGCGGGTAGAAAATTTAACTGCTAACAGAGATGCAAAAGTGGGCGCCAGGTAAAAAAAAATGTTGACTACTCTAGTTCTAGAAGCTTTTCGTCATAGGGGCAGTGGCCGTCCAATTCAGTCATCATCCATACATGAAACATGCTTTTCTTCTTCTTCTTCTGTGGGCTGTTGCTATAATGCCAGGATGGATTCTCCATCTTCTATAGACTTCTTTTCACTTCTCAATTCCGTTGAACCATTAACAGACGTTGGTTACCCAGAAGAACAATTCCCCAACGTAAACTCTCGAAACACTGCTACGCACACAGGAAATCCTTTCAGAAAGTCACACATTGTTGTAATTGCAACAACGATTACAGTGGAATACACTACTGCGCAGTTCTACAATAGATCAGGAAATACATACTGAGCGTGCATTGTAGAGCTCGATAGACTTGATGTAATTTTAAATACTTAACTTCTGAGGCATCTGTTGGTGAATAAACATCCCAGCCTAAAGCGCAGTCCAATTCCCACGATAATTCATCACAGTCAGTATAAATTATGTTCATCAAGGTGTTGCACTTCTGTTTAACACTGTCCGTCTCGTCATGTTAGTAAAGCTAATCAACGCAGATGAATATTATGCTAAACGCACACAACTCGAAAGAGGATCACATTGTCCAAGAAGCAAACTATATGATTTAACGTATGGTTATATGCAAATAAGTAAGTAAGAAATACAGTAGGACTAAAGAGCACTATAACAGTAGTTCACCTGAAAGAGCTTTCAAACTGAGACAGCTCTCATATCATGTAGCTTTCTTGTATGAAAAATTTTAATTACTTCCGAACAATAGGAACGTTTTGCAGTTATGGCGATAAACAAATCCTATATGACAGTACTTCTCAAATTTACATTCTTACAAAATACTTTGCAGTTCTTGTAATAAAACCAATAAATTAAGACCACAGTAAATAGGCATAAATATCAAATTCACGGGGTAACTTTTCAAGCACCAGCAGAAAAGAGCGTATGTACGCGCCAGAAGAGCGTTTCAATGAATGATCCATTCAACAATTCCAACGGGAAAGGAACAAATCCTGAAATCCAGAGGTATATTTTTTTCAGAGGTATACAAAAGTTACGTACCCAGCCAAGCCTATTTTAACTTATCAGAAAAAAGTAGTAATCATATGACCGAAACTACGTTAACTGGTGACAGTCAGCGTTGGAAATCTTAGTGAGTAATTAATGACATACTATTTGATTATAAGAGGCCGACTGTGGACTACCGTTTAGTTCCCAACTAGATACTGTTGTCATGGTTGCTGAGAAGACTGAGGAAGACAACTGAATGCTAGGGTACGCACATATTTGGCAGAACACCGCTCAACGCAAAATGCAAAGGGAACTCTCGCATACAAGCAAAAAACAAAAATGACGAAAAACAAATCGTGAGACTCATCAACTGCAAGACGCACTGCAGAACAATGAACGATAATTTCGATTTAATGATAGCTTTCAAAATGACATGAACACTTGTGGTTTGCTACGAAACTGTTACAACGATGAATCCATTCTTCTTTGTATTTCATCGTCAAATGCGATGTCTTTTTAAGCAAGCTGTGCAACGTTGAATTTCGTGACGACAAAATTCGGCGAGAACCGCTTGATAGTAAACTCTCGTGTCTGCGCAATACTTAACGAAGCTTACAATTTTATGTTTCCGCTATATCTATGGCAAGTCTGCAGCCAACCGGACTTCACAGAAGGCCTGTGTCCCATTTTGCATTATAAAAACTTAATTACTTTTACCTCACATCAGTAAAACTGTTCTTTCGGTGTGTGGCAACTCCGTTGTTCCGTGTCACTGGTAACAGATGCACGTCAACATAACAGTAAACTTCTAGCATCCATCGCGTTATGGTACCAAAGTAGGCTCCTCAATTCAGTTTGTCAGTTCACGTAAGAAAATGTGCACACAAATGCTTCATTGCTAAAAAAAACTACTGAGGAAGATCGCCATAAATACACAACAGTGCAAGAATTTGCTGACAGGTCAATACTACAGGAAATTTTTGTTTTTGAACGAGCGCTATGAGTTTCTCTTGGAAATAGCTGCGATAAAATTAACCACTAAATTGTTATGTCTTTACATTTTTTTAATAGAATGAATTCAACGAAAGTGTGTTAGATATTAAATGCGCAGGTAAATGTCTGTTTTGTATGTTGCTAGATCCGATGTGCAAACTCTGATTTATGTTATCTATCAGTCAACTATCACATAAACTATTTGCAACCAAGTCTTCCATACTATCGTTTGTGCCCTCCAACCCCGAGTATTACGTATGAGTGTATGAATCGGCAACCAGTTTTCAAAAAGTTTCCGCTAAAAGATTTGTTTTTGACACGTTCGATAGAATATCTCTCTCTCTCTCTCCCTCTCTCTCTCTCTCTCTCTCTCTCCCTTCATCCTCACGACCATTATTATCGCAATCTTTCCTTTCAATAAATGCTTCACCATATTTTTGAGGCATTCTTTTCCACAGCTGCAAAAACAGATATAAATCAGAAAGCAGATAAATTCGCCCTGAGGTACAGAAAAATGCTGCAATCGCAGGAGAGCCTCCAAACAAATCGAGCGCGGATATTATCGTTGCCATGGTGACAACAGCGTGTCGACCTAACGGAGGCACGGATTAGTTTATCGCAGCCGCGTGATGTGGGTAACTACACCAATCCGAATACTTCAGTAATGAAGAAAATTCTAAAAATGAAGAGAAAGTCAATCGCGAAGACAAGAACGAGAGAATAAAAACAAAACAATTAAGACTACGAAACTTCGACATTAAAGTCCACTGGTCATGCTGCGGACAGCTGTTTCTGTTATGCATTCCGCTCGGAGCGGACATAACAGAAACCACCAAACATTTCGAAACAATCACGAATTAGGGAGCCTGCAGAGTGGCTAATTGACGTCGTCTGTGTATTTCGTGATTTAGTGAAGTCTC